>NW_026512485.1:35000-37500 GCF_027579735.1 Bombina bombina | reverse complement strand
TGTACTGGTGGAAGAGACTCAGTCAGTGCTAATGGGTTAGGGGGGCGCAATTCTTACCTTGCCCTGGGCGCTGACAACCCACGCTACGCCACTGAAAGCCACTACCCCTTTCACTTGTGCACACTGAAACTCTCGCTCTGTTTGCAACAAGCTCACTTCTATACATGACCTCTTCATCTCCTGCTCCCTCAACCTTCTGGTCCTAACAGAAACCTGGCTCTCTCCCCTAGACACAGCATCCACTGCTGCTCTGTCACATGGGGGTCTCCACTTCAGCCACATTCCTAGGTCTGGTAATAGACAAGGAGGTGGTGTAGGTATTTTACTTTCCTCTCGTTGCACCTTTCAACAAATACATCCCATCTCTTCCTTCACTTTTCCCTCATTCCAAACCAACATGATTTGCTTATTCTCCCCTCTCTCTATACGTGTTGCAGTCATATACCGACCCCCTGGCTCCTCAACTCAAATTCTAGATCACTTGGCTTTCTGGCTACCTTATTTCCTTTCCTCAGACACCCCTGCCTTCATTCTTGGTGACTTCAACATCCCCCATAACAATCCCACTGCCTCATCTGCTAAACAACTTCTGCAACTCACTTCCTCTTTCGGTCTGTCACAATGGACTGATTCTCCCACTCACAAAGACGGTCACTTTCTTGACCTGATCTTTAGCTATCGATGCACTCTCTCAAACTTCTCAAACGCCCCTTTTCCTCTTTCTGACCACCATCTCTTTACTTGCAACATATCATCCCTTCCTACAACTCTCCCTCCTTCTACTCCTCACACCAAACTTCACAGAAGCATTATGTCTTTAGATCAGCAACTTGCTAATTCCCTTAAACCGCTCCTCTCATCCTTCTCCTCAATTTCCTGCCCTGAACAATCAATCTGCCACTATAATTCCACCCTTATATCCGTCCTTGACAATCTCGCCCCTCTTACCATTGATCAGAAATCACACACTCATCCTCAGCCCTGGCATACTCCTCTGACACAGTACCTACGCAGATATTCTCATACTGCTGAACGGCACTGGAGAAAATCACGGAGTTCAGCTGATTTTCTTCATTTCAAAGTCATCTTGAACTCCTACTATTCTGCCATTAATCTCCACAAGCAACACTACTTCTCTACTCTTATCTCTAATCTTTCTTCAAACCCAAAACGTCTTTTCTCCACTTTCAATACTCTCCTCCGCTCTCCCCCACTTCCTAATACAACTTCTCTGTCAGCTCAAGACTTTGCCAGTCACTTCATTAACAAAATTGACTCCATCAGAAATGAAATCAGCTCTCAACATAATTCAATTCTTCCCCCCCCTCAAATGCCCTCACTCAACCACAACCCTCATAACCTGAAACTTAGTTCATTCTCACCTCACCTTAGTTCATTCTCATTCTCACTGCGCTCTCACCTCACTACCTGTCCCCTTGACCCTATCCCCTCACAGCTACTCCCCTTCCACTCTGCTACCTACCCTTACCCTTATATTAACACACATTTTCAACCTCTCCCTCAGCACTGGTACATTTCCCTCATCGATGAAACATGCACTGGTCACACCTATCCTCAAAAAAACCTTCCTTGATCCTACCTCCCCATCCAACTACCACCCTATTTCCCTCCTCCCTCTTGCCTCAAAGCTTCTCGAAAAACTAGTATATGCACGCCTATCCCATTTCCTTATGTTAAACTCCCTTCTTGACCCTCTGCAATCTGGATTTCGTCCCTATCACTCCACAAAGACAGCTATTGTTAAGGTCACCAACTACCTACTTACAGCAAAATCAAAAGGCCACTTCTCTCTGCTTATCCTCCTTGATCTGTCCGCAGCCTTTGACACTGTTGTCCACCCTCTTTTGCTCCAAACCATCCAATCCTTTGGCATCTGTGACACAGCCCTTTCGTGGCTCTCTTCCTACCTGTCAAACCGTACCTTTAGTGTAGCCTTCTCTGGGGCCTCCTCTTCCCCGTCACCACTTTCTGTCGGAGTACCACAAGGCTCTGTCCTCGGTCCCCTTCACTTCTCAATCTATATGTCATCACTAGGTTCCCTAATCAAGTTCCACGGTTTCCAATATCATTTGTATGCCGATGACACTCAAATCTACTTCTCTGCACCAGACCTATCTCCTTCCTTGCTAACCCGTGTCACTAACTGTCTTTCTCACATCTCTTCCTGGATATCCTCTCACTACCTCAAGCTAAATCTCTCCAAAACTGAGCTCCTCATTTTCCCCGCTTCTTCCAAAATCTCCACCCCCAATATCTCTATAAATGTTGACAACTCCATCATTACCCCTACCCCGCATGCCCGATATCTCGGGGTCACATTTGACTCAGATCTTTCCTTCACTCCTCACATTCAGTCCTTGGCTAAAGCCTGCCGCTTCCACCTTAAAAACATCTCCAAAATTAGACACTTCCTTACACAAGACACAACTAAGATTTTAATCCACTCTCTCATTCTTTCCCGCCTTGATTACTGCAATTC
>NW_026512485.1:0-30000 GCF_027579735.1 Bombina bombina | reverse complement strand
TAACAGCACAAGCCCATACTGGATCAATGGTAGAGAATACCCTCTGGGAAACAAATGTAAAATGCCTGGGAAAGAAAGGCACACGTCAAACGCAACAATACAGACAACTCAAGCTTGGTTGCTGTTCCAATGAGATAACTTTAATGCTAAGATACACATATGTGCAGATACCTCAAGTTAACATATTAATGAGAAGCAATGGGTATTAGTTTACATCTTTTAGCAATCTCAGTATTTTACTAAGAACAATGTAACAGATAATACTATATTTGTAGAACAACAGAAAATATTTGTATCTGTCCTTATGTGGCAATTAGTAATCATCAGTTCAGTAATGTAGCAAATGAATTATTTGTGCAGGGCTGAAAGAACCCACAGCAGAAAGTCCCCCTTTTATATCTAAACAGGAGTTTATAAACATTTATAACAGTTTTTAGAAAACAGCTTTTCTTGCAAGGGATGTTGGTGACTTAAAGAAACTTGCAAGGAAAACTTCATTTGTTTAGCTCAGATGAGAGAAGGGATGGAGTTGATATTACAGGATATAATAAAAAAGAGGCTAAAGGCATTTTTTATATAACCCCCCCCCCCCCAAACAAAACAAGAAGCCATGATCTTAAGTGGGAGGGTAATAGGTTCACTAATAATTTACTGAATGACTTCTTTACAGAAAGGGTGATTAACGCATGGAACTGACGTCTAATAGAGGTGGGAAGGTCAAATACTGTAGAGGATTTCAAGCATATGTGGGAAGTTTAGACTCAATGGTACCCTTGCTTCTTAAAGGGGCATGAAACCCAACATTTTGTCTTCATGATTTAGATATAGCATGCCTAAACAACTTAAATGTATGTCTATTATCAAATATTCGTCATTCTTTTGCTGTCCTTTGTTGAAAAGCAAGGACGTAAGCTCTGGAGCATGCACATATCTAGAGAACTATATGGCAACAATTTTGCAATAATGATATCCATTGCAAGAGCACTAGAGGACAGCACTAATTCCTGCCATATAGTGCTCCAGACATCGACCTAGATAGCTCTTCAACAAAGAACCCCATGGGAACAAAACAAATTTAATAATAGGAGTAAACTGGAAACCTTTTTTTATTGTATGCTCTGTCTAAATCACATATGATATTTTTTGGCTGTCACATCCCCTTAATTGTAATAAAAATCTTTGCAGTGACATAAAACAACATTTTGAATCACAACAAGGAGGATGCTTTTTTAAAGCGAAGTAATTGTGAAATGTGATTTAATTGTTTCATTTATATCGGCTTATTGCAAAATATTTAGATTACAAGTGAGGTGATGATATTACAAGTGAGGTGCTGATATTACAAGTGAGGTGCTGATATTACAAGTGTGGTGCTGATATTACAAGTGAGGTGCTGATATTACAAGTGTGGTGCTGATATTACAAGTGAGGTGCTGATATTACAAGTGTGGTGCTGATATTACAAGTGAGGTGCTGATATTACAAGTGTGGTGCTGATATTACAAGTGAGGTGCTGATATAACAAGTGAGGTGCTGATATTACAAGTGTGGTGCTGATATTACAAGTGAGGTGCTGATATAACAAGTGAGGTGCTGATATTACAAGTGAGGTGCTGATATTACAAGTGTGGTGCTGATATTACAAGTGAGGTGCTGATATTACAAGTGTGGTGCTGATATTACAAGTGAGGTGCTGATATAACAAGTGAGGTGCTGATATTACAAGTGAGGTGCTGATATTACAAGTGTGGTGCTGATATTACAAGTGAGGTGCTGATATAACAAGTGAGGTGCTGATATTACAAGTGAGGTGCTGATATAACAAGTGAGGTGCTGATATTACAAGTGAGGTGCTGATATTACAAGTGTGGTGCTGATATTACAAGTGAGGTGCTGATATTACAAGTGTGGTGCTGATATTACAAGTGAGGTGCTGATATAACAAGTGAGGTGCTGATATTACAAGTGAGGTGCTGATATAACAAGTGAGGTGCTGATATTACAAGTGAGGTGCTGATATTACAAGTGTGGTGCTGATATTACAAGTGAGGTGCTGATATTACAAGTGTGGTGCTGATATTACAAGTGTGGTGCTGATATAACAAGTGAGGTGCTGATATTACAAGTGAGGTGCTGATATTACAAGTGTGGTGCTGATATTACAAGTGAGGTGCTGATATTACAAGTGAGGTGCTGATATAACAAGTGAGGTGCTGATATTACAAGTGAGGTGCTGATATAACAAGAGAGGTGCTGATATTACAAGTGAGGTGCTGATATTACAAGTGTGGTGCTGATATTACAAGTGTGGTGCTGATATTACAAGTGAGGTGATGAAATTACAAGTGAGGTGCTGATATTACAAGTGAGGTGCTGATATTACAAGTGTGGTGCTGATATTACAAGTGTGGTGCTGATATTACAAGTGAGGTGCTGATATTACAAGTGTGGTGCTGATATTACAAGTGAGGTGCTGATATTACAAGTGAGGTGCTGATATTACAAGTGAGGTGATGAAATTACAAGTGAGGTGCTGATATTACAAGTGAGGTGCTGATATTACAAGTGTGGTGCTGATATTACAAGTGTGGTGCTGATATTACAAGTGAGGTGCTGATATTACAAGTGTGGTGCTGATATTACAAGTGAGGTGCTGATATTACAAGTGTGGTGCTGATATAACAAGTGAGGTGCTGATATTACAAGTGAGGTGCTGATATTACAAGTGTGGTGCTGATATTACAAGTGAGGTGCTGATATTACAAGTGTGGTGCTGATATTACAAGTGTGGTGCTGATATTACAAGTGAGGTGCTGATATTACAAGTGTGGTGCTGATATAACAAGTGAGGTGCTGATATTACAAGTGAGGTGCTGATATTACAAGTGTGGTGCTGATATTACAAGTGAGGTGCTGATATAACAAGTGAGGTGCTGATATTACAAGTGAGGTGCTGATATAACAAGTGAGGTGCTGATATTACAAGTGAGGTGCTGATATTACAAGTGAGGTGATGATATTACAAGTGAGGTGCTGATATTACAAGTGTGGTGCTGATATAACAAGTGAGGTGCTGATATAACAAGTGAGGTGCTGATATTACAAGTGAGGTGCTGATATTACAAGTGTGGTGCTGATATTACAAGTGAGGTGCTGATATTACAAGTGAGGTGCTGATATTACAAGTGTGGTGCTGATATTACAAGTGAGGTGCTGATATTACAAGTGAGGTGCTGATATTACAAGTGAGGTGATGATATTACAAGTGAGGTGCTGATATTACAAGTGAGGTGCTGATATTACAAGTGTGGTGCTGATATTACAAGTGAGGTGCTGATATTACAAGTGAGGTGCTGATATAACAAGTGAGGTGCTGATATTACAAGTGTGGTGCTGATATTACAAGTGAGGTGCTGATATTACAAGTGTGGTGCTGATATTACAAGTGAGGTGCTGATATTACAAGTGAGGTGCTGATATAACAAGTGAGGTGCTGATATTACAAGTGAGGTGCTGATATAACAAGTGAGGTGCTGATATTACAAGTGAGGTGCTGATATTACAAGTGTGGTGCTGATATTACAAGTGAGGTGATGAAATTACAAGTGAGGTGCTGATATTACAAGTGAGGTGCTGATATTACAAGTGTGGTGCTGATATTACAAGTGTGGTGCTGATATTACAAGTGAGGTGCTGATATTACAAGTGTGGTGCTGATATTACAAGTGAGGTGCTGATATTACAAGTGAGGTGATGAAATTACAAGTGAGGTGCTGATATTACAAGTGAGGTGCTGATATTACAAGTGTGGTGCTGATATTACAAGTGAGGTGCTGATATTACAAGTGTGGTGCTGATATTACAAGTGAGGTGCTGATATTACAAGTGTGGTGCTGATATAACAAGTGAGGTGCTGATATTACAAGTGAGGTGCTGATATTACAAGTGTGGTGCTGATATTACAAGTGAGGTGCTGATATTACAAGTGTGGTGCTGATATTACAAGTGAGGTGCTGATATTACAAGTGAGGTGCTGATATTACAAGTGTGGTGCTGATATTACAAGTGAGGTGCTGATATTACAAGTGAGGTGCTGATATTACAAGTGTGGTGCTGATATAACAAGTGAGGTGGTGATATTACAAGTGAGGTGCTGATATTACAAGTGAGGTGCTGATATAACAAGTGAGGTGCTGATATTACAAGTGAGGTGATGATATTACAAGTGAGGTGCTGATATTACAAGTGTGGTGCTGATATTACAAGTGAGGTGCTGATATTACAAGTGTGGTGCTGATATTACAAGTGAGGTGCTGATATAACAAGTGAGGTGCTGATATTACAAGTGAGGTGCTGATATAACAAGTGAGGTGCTGATATTACAAGTGAGGTGCTGATATTACAAGTGAGGTGCTGATATTACAAGTGAGGTGCTGATATTACAAGTGTGGTGCTGATATAACAAGTGAGGTGCTGATATAACAAGTGAGGTGCTGATATTACAAGTGAGGTGCTGATATTACAAGTGTGGTGCTGATATTACAAGTGAGGTGCTGATATTACAAGTGCGGTGCTGATATTACAAGTGCGGTGCTGATATTACAAGTGTGGTGCTGATATTACAAGTGAGGTGCTGATATAACAAGTGAGGTGCTGATATTACAAGTGAGGTGCTGATATTACAAGTGAGGTGCTGATATTACAAGTGTGGTGCTGATATTACAAGTGAGGTGCTGATATAACAAGTGAGGTGCTGATATTACAAGTGTGGTGCTGATATTACAAGTGAGGTGCTGATATTACAAGTGAGGTGCTGATATTACAAGTGTGGTGCTGATATTACAAGTGAGGTGCTGATATAACAAGTGAGGTGCTGATATTACAAGTGTGGTGCTGAT
The DNA here is from genome assembly GCF_027579735.1 of Bombina bombina. Taxonomy (NCBI): domain Eukaryota; kingdom Metazoa; phylum Chordata; class Amphibia; order Anura; family Bombinatoridae; genus Bombina; species Bombina bombina. The sequence continues at coordinate 25,102 of NW_026512485.1, read as the reverse complement.
ATTACAAGTGAGGTGCTGATATTACAAGTGAGGTGCTGATATAACAAGTGAGGTGCTGATATTACAAGTGTGGTGCTGATATTACAAGTGAGGTGCTGATATTACAAGTGTGGTGCTGATATAACAAGTGAGGTGCTGATATTACAAGTGAGGTGCTGATATTACAAGTGTGGTGCTGATATTACAAGTGAGGTGCTGATATTACAAGTGAGGTGCTGATATTACAAGTGTGGTGCTGATATAACAAGTGAGGTGCTGATATTACAAGTGAGGTGCTGATATTACAAGTGTGGTGCTGATATTACAAGTGAGGTGCTGATATAACAAGTGAGGTGCTGATATTACAAGTGAGGTGCTGATATAACAAGTGAGGTGCTGATATTACAAGTGAGGTGCTGATATAACAAGTGAGGTGCTGATATTACAAGTGAGGTGCTGATATTACAAGTGTGGTGCTGATATTACAAGTGTGGTGCTGATATTACAAGTGAGGTGATGAAATTACAAGTGAGGTGCTGATATTACAAGTGAGGTGCTGATATTACAAGTGTGGTGCTGATATTACAAGTGTGGTGCTGATATTACAAGTGAGGTGCTGATATTACAAGTGAGGTGCTGATATTACAAGTGTGGTGCTGATATTACAAGTGAGGTGCTGATATTACAAGTGAGGTGATGATATTACAAGTGAGGTGCTGATATTACAAGTGAGGTGCTGATATTACAAGTGAGGTGCTGATATTACAAGTTGAGCGCAAATCACGTTTGCACTAGCCAAACTGCCATTTCTAATGAACTGCTTGTACAATGCCCCCTGCAGATTCGCCGCAAGCAGGGGGTGTCAATTAACCCGATCGTATGCGATCGGGTGGATTGCTGTCCACTGCCTCAGAGGTAGCGGACAAGTTAAGGATCAGTGGTCTTAAGACCGCTGCTTCTTAACTCCTGAAGGCTCGCGTGGAAACAGGTGTATATGGCCCCATTCGGGCCATGATAAATCAGCTCCTTACAGTCATATTAACGCTGTCTAATAAAAAGATAGGAGATTTCTGGTGTTAGCAAAAAAAAAGCAGGCAGATGGCTTTAACATTGAAACACAGACATATATACATTGCTAAATATGTATTTGTATGTATATATATATATGTGTCTATATATGTGTACATAGATATGAAAGTATTTATATGTGTATATATGTATTTACAGTAATATAGGAAAGATGTGGGAAATCCTCTTCTAATATGCTCCTTTTTGATATACTAGATGATGGCATTGAACATGGTTTCTTAGATGAAAACACAGCTGACTACCTCTATGTAAAATACCCAAGAATCCCAGTTTTTCATATGTTCCCTAAGGTTCACAAATCCCTTCATAACGTATAAGGCCGCCCTATAGTTAGCGGCATAGATTCCATCTTTGAAAGATTGTCCCAGTGGCTTGATGCTATTTTGCAGCCATTAGTCCACCTACTACCTTCATATACGAGGGATTCAAAACACATACTAAATCTTCTAACCAACATAAAATGGCAAACTAACTACCATTGGCTCTCAGTTGATGTAGTCTCACTTTACTCTAGGATCCCACACAATAAGGGTATTGAAGCAGTTAAATATTATTTGGCAACACATACGGAATATACATCAGATTTTCAAAAATATATTTTGAGAATTCTGGAGTTCTTATTGACTCATAACTTTTTTACTTTTGAAGGCAAATACTATGTACAAAGATGTGGCACAGCCATGGGGGCGAAATACGCCCCCTCGTATGCCAATTTATTTCTTGGCAAATGGGAGCTAGAAAACATCTTTGACCACAGTAACACATTCAGGTCCCATATTTGTTTCTTTAAACGCTATATTGATGACCTACTGCTTATATGGTCAGGTCCCCCTGCAGACATTAAGAATTTCATTGACATGATAAACAAAAACAATTTAAACTTGAGCTTTACATACACCACTGACAGCCATTTCATTAATTATCTAGACTTGTGCCTTATAGGTGACAGAAGTGGCAATATTGTATCAAAAGTATACCGTAAACCCATCTCGGGCAACACCCTCCTGCACGCCTCTAGTTGCCACCCTAAAAATACTTCATACGCTGTTGCCAAAGGCCAGTTTACCCGGCTTAAAAGAAATTGTAGCAAGAATGAGGACTATATGCAGGAGGCTGTTTGTCTAGAGAAGAGACTAAAAGAGAGAAAATATACCCGCAGCCATATTAGACAGGCTAGATTAGCTGTTGACCAACTGGACAGAGACCAACTTTTGGTAGATAAACCTGCTAATACACATAGGGATTTTTTAGGTGTTCATTTTGTAACAACTTTTAGCACACAATATTCCCAAATCTGCGACATAGTCAGGAAACATTTCCCGCTATTAGCAGCTGACGAGAAGTTGGTTGAAACTGTAAAACAAGGTGTTAGATGTTCTTACAAGAAGAGCCCTACTTTGGCTTCTATTTTGTCTCCCACAGAACTAAAACAGATTCCAAGTCATACTAGCTCATGGTTACATCATCTGGGCATGTTCAAGTGTGGCCATAAGAAATGCAAACCATGTGATTTTGCATGGGTTATTAAAGAATTCACTTCAGCAATAACAGGACAGACATATCCCATTAAATCTTGCTTAAATTGTCAAAGCACTAATGTTATATATATCATTACATGTACCCTATGTAATATTCAATACATAGGGTTAACCTCTAGGGATATAAATTCCCGGATTAGAGAACACTTTTCGACTATTACAAAGGGAACATCTAGCACACCACTTGTGCAACACTTTGCCACAAAACATCATAGTAGCCTAAATTCATTTAAATGGGCAGCAATAGAACAAGCTAAAGTGCCCAAGAGAGGTGGTAATCTGGATAACATACTTGCCAAAAGGGAAGTATATTGGATATACACCCTAAAAACCAGATTACCATTGGGTTTAAACTCAAGATATGATTCGATCAACTTCTGGGAATAACTTCAAAATAACTTTAAAATATCAATTTCAATATTCATATTCAAGATTACCTCATATACATACATATATACATATTATTTATGTACAGGTACAGTTATTCTATTATATTCCATCCCTTTGTCCTATTTCTTTAACCCTTTTTTAACACTTCTAGATATATTTTAGATGTGTCTCACTCTCTAAATATCTCTCTGAACAATCCTTCCATACGTATTGAGGGTTACATTCTAAGCCTGCCCCGCTAGCTGTATGAACATATATACGTATATAGCCTGTATTAATGTATGTGTTTTTTTTACTTGCGCGTATATAACCATATCCCTTTTTGGGGGTACATACCTTGGAGAGATAATACTGTAAGAGAATCTATTTCAGTCAACTGATATTATTACTACTCAACCCAAGTTTAAATTATGCCATTTAGAATTCTGCAAATATACATATGATGTTCCAGTGCTTGCTAACGATAATGATATTTAGCGCAAAAATAATTTGTGAAAGTCAGGGCAATCTTTCCTCAATGTTCTCAAATTACTCTTAGCAGTTTTCTATTTTAGAAATTTCTATTTTAGAAATTTGTTCATATTTCTAATTATCGAATTTTATATATACTGTAGTGTGTGTACTCTTGCTGTAGCGTAGTTTGGATACTAAGGGTTAATCAAATTACCCTTTACCTGGTGTGGGCGTGTTTTGTATTTAATGTTTTTAACCAATCACAATTGTAACACAGTTTTTTAAACTTGTATTCACCTGCATGACACCTATGGCTATGATTACGGCTGAGTGCCGAAACATGTAAGCCGTGGTGTCACGCTCACACACTGGTTTTCTGTATGCTGTTCGCTGAGCCACTCTTGGCGTTTTAACTTTGCCAATAAAGATGGATTTTATTTGCATAAAGCTGGATCCGACCCTACTTCTTTGATTGTCTTTATCGCACCAGCTTGGATCAGCTCAAAGCCCTTACATACAAAGTATACTGTTGTAAAATCCGGGTGAAGCAAGAGCACCGCCCCCCCTACAGGAGATCCTGCTACGTCACAAACAGACATCGCAGCGCACCTGTGTTTAGCCTGAAGCGCTGCTGGAGTTTCTCACATCACGCCGGCTGGTTTGGAGCAGACAGCCCACCGAATCGATTTCGGTTTGACCGCGGAGGTCCCCCGGCATGCTTGAGTTCCTGTCTGAGGTACTACAAGGTATACACTGAATCCGGGGGCGGTTAGGCTCCTTAAGGGTAAGTCCCGGACACAACAGTATTCACCTGTATGCACTTTGCACTTGCATCTATATATTGCATATTAGAAGAGGATTTCCCACATCTTTCCTATATTACTTTAATATTTGGGTATTACTGGTGATACCTTGGGAAACTTTTCGCTGTTATCCATTATTATAAGGGCTTCCACATCTCTATTTTGAGTATCCATTTTGGCAACGAATACTGAACCATTATAACAATGGAAGAAACAGCACCACCACAATACTTTTCTCTGAGACCCGCTACAGCACGGAGTAATTTCTCAACAGAATGTGAAAAAATATTTTCAGAGGACAAGGGGACATTTTCACTTAGCACTTTATTCGATGCAGTGGAGACTTTGTTATTTAAAGAGACCAAAGCACAATGGGATATTTGGACATTTCAATCCTATCTTAAAGCACAAATGATCCCAAGAGGACTAAGGATTTTTAAATTTCCTACCTTTGATGTTGATACAACGGACATTGAGTTTGTTGATAAATGGAATGCAGCACTATCTGAATGTTCATGTCAATTAATGCTATTGTTAATCCAATATAGAACTCAGCAACTTAATTTAATTAAGCAAGAGATAGACACTATTCAGATAGAGTTAAATAACCGTAGTGCTGACCCTAACTTTGCAAAATTTGATAAAATACTACAAGAGTCTTTGGCCCGTGGCAAGCAAGTCATAATGGAAAATAAACACATCAAGTTTATTCGGGATAAAACCGATTATCAGAAAAATTCAGTATATATTTGGAACAAAAAACAACGTTCCAACTATAGAAGGAGCTTGCCACAGAACAAACATAACAAACATAGGGGCAATCGTAGACATAGAAGGGGTAACCAAAAACAGGTCAGCTTTTCTGACAGTGATACAGACAGATCGTCCGATGAATATACATCAGGTGGTGAAATGGACATAGAGACACAGATCAACACTATCTCTAATTCACAACAAGGCATTCTAAAGCCTCCTATTGCCCCTAACATTTCTAATATGTCCAATATTTCTAATACTTCCGTTGTACCTAACACTATAGGCACTAATTCTGCACCTAGAGTAGTGAAACCTAAAGATAAAAACACTGTCTCCAAATATACTGCTACCAATAGACTAGATGAACGAGCTAGTACATTTGCAGTAGACACAGGAACACAGGAAATGTCATTATTGAACCAGGTTTTTCCTATGGACCCCCAAACAGAGGGTATAGGGGGGATGCAGGCCAACAACCAAGAGAGATATCCAGTAAGGGGGAACCGTACACTGACCAAATACAAATGAACAGTGTAGTTAATTTATCTTCAGCTACTCTCACTCAAGATCAAATAGATGTACTATCTTTAGGCTTAGGGTTTGCACCCACTACTAACTTTGATATATTTCAGACACTCATTGATATCAACAAATTCGTCAGAAACATCACTTTAAAAAAATATTTTGCAGATACTGTTCAGGAGACATTCATTTTGGAACCAGATAGCTTCTGCACCACACCTACCACAGGCATAAATACATTTTCAGAAACATGTGATCTCATATCCCTACAAAATTTAGCAATTGAGAGCAACACAATAACAGGAACACTCAATAGGGCACACTCATTTAGAAATAAATCTACTTTTTATCCAATACAAAACAGAGGACCTATAATTGAAACTTTCCATGCACGAGTAGAATCAGATTTGCATAAACTAAAAGAGACCACTGAACGAACAACTAAAAATCTTACCAAAAAACAGACAGAAGCACTTAAGTCTTTACAGCTAAGATCAGACTTAGTAATCCGCCCATCAGATAAGGGGGGTACCGTTGTGGTACTTGATAGGCAGGACTACATATCAGAGGCACACAGACAACTCAACATCCCTACTGACTACTCTATTCTTCCCAGAAATCCAACAAATGAGTATAAGAAGCTCCTTTTTGATATACTAGATGATGGCATTGAACATGGTTTCTTAGATGAAAACACAGCTGACTACCTCTATGTAAAATACCCAAGAATCCCAGTTTTTCATATGTTCCCTAAGGTTCACAAATCCCTTCATAACGTATAAGGCCGCCCTATAGTTAGCGGCATAGATTCCATCTTTGAAAGATTGTCCCAGTGGCTTGATGCTATTTTGCAGCCATTAGTCCACCTACTACCTTCATATACGAGGGATTCAAAACACATACTAAATCTTCTAACCAACATAAAATGGCAAACTAACTACCATTGGCTCTCAGTTGATGTAGTCTCACTTTACTCTAGGATCCCACACAATAAGGGTATTGAAGCAGTTAAATATTATTTGGCAACACATACGGAATATACATCAGATTTTCAAAAATATATTTTGAGAATTCTGGAGTTCTTATTGACTCATAACTTTTTTACTTTTGAAGGCAAATACTATGTACAAAGATGTGGCACAGCCATGGGGGCGAAATACGCCCCCTCGTATGCCAATTTATTTCTTGGCAAATGGGAGCTAGAAAACATCTTTGACCACAGTAACACATTCAGGTCCCATATTTGTTTCTTTAAACGCTATATTGATGACCTACTGCTTATATGGTCAGGTCCCCCTGCAGACATTAAGAATTTCATTGACATGATAAACAAAAATAATTTAAACTTGAGCTTTACATACACCACTGACAGCCATTTCATTAATTATCTAGACTTGTGCCTTATAGGTGACAGAAGTGGCAATATTGTATCAAAAGTATACCGTAAACCCATCTCGGGCAACACCCTCCTGCACGCCTCTAGTTGCCACCCTAAAAATACTTCATACGCTGTTGCCAAAGGCCAGTTTACCCGGCTTAAAAGAAATTGTAGCAAGAATGAGGACTATATGCAGGAGGCTGTTTGTCTAGAGAAGAGACTAAAAGAGAGAAAATATACCCGCAGCCATATTAGACAGGCTAGATTAGCTGTTGACCAACTGGACAGAGACCAACTTTTGGTAGATAAACCTGCTAATACACATAGGGATTTTTTAGGTGTTCATTTTGTAACAACTTTTAGCACACAATATTCCCAAATCTGCGACATAGTCAGGAAACATTTCCCGCTATTAGCAGCTGACGAGAAGTTGGTTGAAACTGTAAAACAAGGTGTTAGATGTTCTTACAAGAAGAGCCCTACTTTGGCTTCTATTTTGTCTCCCACAGAACTAAAACAGATTCCAAGTCATACTAGCTCATGGTTACATCATCTGGGCATGTTCAAGTGTGGCCATAAGAAATGCAAACCATGTGATTTTGCATGGGTTATTAAAGAATTCACTTCAGCAATAACAGGACAGACATATCCCATTAAATCTTGCTTAAATTGTCAAAGCACTAATGTTATATATATCATTACATGTACCCTATGTAATATTCAATACATAGGGTTAACCTCTAGGGATATAAATTCCCGGATTAGAGAACACTTTTCGACTATTACAAAGGGAACATCTAGCACACCACTTGTGCAACACTTTGCCACAAAACATCATAGTAGCCTAAATTCATTTAAATGGGCAGCAATAGAACAAGCTAAAGTGCCCAAGAGAGGTGGTAATCTGGATAACATACTTGCCAAAAGGGAAGTATATTGGATATACACCCTAAAAACCAGATTACCATTGGGTTTAAACTCAAGATATGATTTGATCAACTTCTGGGAATAACTTCAAAATAACTTTAAAATATCAATTTCAATATTCATATTCAAGATTACCTCATATACATACATATATACATATTATTTATGTACAGGTACAGTTATTCTATTATATTCCATCCCTTTGTCCTATTTCTTTAACCCTTTTTTAACACTTCTAGATATATTTTAGATGTGTCTCACTCTCTAAATATCTCTCTGAACAATCCTTCCATACGTATTGAGGGTTACATTCTAAGCCTGCCCCGCTAGCTGTATGAACATATATACGTATATAGCCTGTATTAATGTATGTGTTTTTTTTACTTGCGCGTATATAACCATATCCCTTTTTGGGGTACATACCTTGGAGAGATAATACTGTAAGAGAATCTATTTCAGTCAACTGATATTATTACTACTCAACCCAAGTTTAAATTATGCCATTTAGAATTCTGCAAATATACATATGATGTTCCAGTGCTTGCTAACGATAATGATATTTAGCGCAAAAATAATTTGTGAAAGTCAGGGCAATCTTTCCTCAATGTTCTCAAATTACTCTTAGCAGTTTTCTATTTTAGAAATTTCTATTTTAGAAATTTGTTCATATTTCTAATTATCGAATTTTATATATACTGTAGTGTGTGTACTCTTGCTGTAGCGTAGTTTGGATACTAAGGGTTAATCAAATTACCCTTTACCTGGTGTGGGCGTGTTTTGTATTTAATGTTTTTAACCAATCACAATTGTAACACAGTTTTTTAAACTTGTATTCACCTGCATGACACCTATGGCTATGACTACGGCTGAGTGCCGAAACATGTAAGCCGTGGTGTCACGCTCACACACTGGTTTTCTGTATGCTGTTCGCTGAGCCACTCTTGGCGTTTTAACTTTGCCAATAAAGATGGATTTTATTTGCATAAAGCTGGATCCGACCCTACTTCTTTGATTGTCTATATATGTATTTACAGTCAGATATACACATATAAAAACAATAATTAATATATATATATATATATATATATATATATATATATATATATATATATATATATATATATATATATATATATATATGTGCATTAGAGCCCATTCCTATTAAATAGATGAAAAGATGTAAAAACATATTTATGCAATATTCATATTTAAAGGGACATGAAACCCAAATTTGTTCATTCCTGATTTAGATAGAGAATACAATTTTAAACAACTTTCTAATTTACTTCTATTATCTAATCTGTTTAATTCCCTTGGTATCATTTGTTAAAGGAGCAGCAATGCACTAATGGTTTCTAAATGCATGGGTGAGCCAATCACAATCGATATATATATATATATATGCAGCCACCAATCAACAGCTAGAACCTAGGTTCTCTGCTGCTCCTGAGCTTGCCTAGATAAACCTTTCTGCAGAGAATAACAAGAGAAGGAAGCAAATTAAATAATAGAAGTAAAATTGAAAGTTGTTTAAAATTGTATTCTCTACCTTAATCATGAATGAAAAATTTTGGGTTCAGTGTCCCTTTAATAAAGATTTTAACTATGGGGCAAATTTATCAATGTGCGACTGGACATGATACGAAGTAACGTATCATGTCCGCCGCACATCGATAAATGCAGACAGCACACACTCTCTGCATTTATCATTGCACCAGCAGTTCTTGTGAATGCAATGCCGCCCCCCAGCAGATCCGCGAGCAGGGGTTGTCAATCTATCTCATCGTATTCAATCAGGTTGATTTCTGTCCTCCTTTTTTCCAACAATTTTTTTTCTCTATTGACTTTTATGGGGAATGCGAAAATGTGATGGCGATTGCGCAATCTTTGGTGTTATCTTTTTCTGCTTTTTTTTCTCCATCAATTTCTATGGAAGAATACATACATGCACACACGAAAACTTAAGTTAGATTTTTTTGCGTTATTCGGGTTACCGCTAGCGCAAAATACATTTTTTTGGGAATTTGTAATACGAACGAAACCTGACTACCTCAAAAATCTTAACTCTAGCGGAAAATATAATCTAGCCCTTAGATTCCTTATTGTAAGCTACATTATATATTTATGTGAAAGAAGGATGTCTATTATTTCCTTAATGTCAATGTTAATATCTTCAGATGGCAAATAAAAAACAGAACTTATTTTATGTTTGAAAAGTCAGTCAAGCAGCAAAGTAGGTGGATGGCCAACCAGCGAAAAGATGATAAAACTAGCCTATTAAAACAAGATATCATTTCGTTCTCTATGTATTTATAATGAAGTTGTAAGGAAAAAATCAATACAAAAACAAATACACAATTTTCATAGGTTATGCTGAAGTCTTCATAACAATATAAGGATATAGTATAGAAAAGAATAATGCGTGTGTAAATGAAAATCTAAAATCTTTTACTTATAGTGTGTGTGAGCACAAAAAAAATCATTATATTTGAACTTTAATATCCTTGGAACTAGGTCAGTTTTCCTTTGAGAAGATCAATAGGCAAGTTGTTCAGGGTACATAACCGTGGTTCCCTAATTTATACATTAAACTTCTTATAAAGGTCAAAGAAAATATTAACAATTAGGGGATTTTTTATATCTAGCTGTGACATACTGTAATGATATTGAATACCAAGAAAGTATTTATGTTTTCATGGTTATACGTATATTAGTAAAGACCCCAGCAGAAATAACAGAATTCCAACTGCTTTGATATCAATTGTAGGTTTGTGAATTCCAGTAGTGATTTGTATTTAATTCTAGTTTTCTACTAGTCATTGTCACACAGTATATTTAAAAAAAATAATATTTGTAACCAAACAATAATAATTTGTTTTTGTACAGCAGTAAGAAGATGTAAAGCTATAATTAATTGCTCTTGTGTCCATTACAAAATAATCCAGTAGTATGTGCATTTGTTTTTGTGTTTGTTTTTGTTTGTTTTTTGAATGAATGAATGGTAAAATCAATTAATTTTCACTATTTTTTGGGTTTGTCAAAAATACGATGAACGAGCAGTCATTTAATGATTTAATGAAAAAATGTGTTGATTCTTTCATGCATTTTAAATTGTTTAAAGGGAAAGTCAACACCAGAATTTTTGTTGTTTAAAAAGAAAGATAATCCCTTTATTACCCATTCCCCATTTTTATAACAATCACCTAGAATCTAGGCTTGCTGTACACCTATATCGACAAGACTCGTAATGGCTGCGTTGCTGTTTTAACGCTGAAAATACCATATTTTCAGTGTTAAAAGATGAACGCACAACTTGTAATCTAGGTCCTAGATTACAAGTTGTGCGTTCATCTTTTAACACTGAAAATATGGTATTTTCAGCGTAAAAACAGCAACGCAGCCATTTCGAGTCTTGTCAATATAGGTGTACAGCAAGCCTTTTAGCCTGTAATGCAACGTCAGTCCCGCACTTGTAAAAATTACGTTTTTTTGATGGGATTCCCATAGCCTTACAATTACGAGTTTTGCGTTCTGGCTAAAAAAACAACGTTACAGTCTAAAACGACAAGATCCATAACGACATCTAAAAGCAGTAGTTATGAGTTTTACACTACAAATCTGTTACATAAAACTAATAACTAAACTGCTACAAAGTACACTAAACACCCATAAATTACCTATTAAGCCCTAAACCAAGGCCCTTCCACATCTCAAACTCTATTTTAAAGTTATTAACCCCTAATCTGCCGCTCCCAATATCGCTGCCACTTTTAAAAAACATATTAACCTATTCCGCTGCTCCCTGATATTGTCACCACTATAATAAAGTTATTACCCCCTAAACCTCCGCACTCCCGCATTGCAAACACTATTTAAATATTATTAACCCCTAATCTGCCGTCCGCCCGCATCGCCCCACTATACTAAATTTATTAACCCCTAATTCTGCCGCCACTATAATAAACCTATTAACCCCTAAACCGCAAGCCCCCCACAATGAAATATACTAAACTAAACTATTAACCCCTAAACCAAAAGCCCCCCACATCGCAATAAACTCATTTAAACTATTCACCCCTAAACATAACACCCCCTAACTTTATATTAAAACTACAATTTCCCTATCTTAAATTAAATTAAAACAACTAAGTTTAAACTAACAATTAAACTAATATAATTATTAAACTAAAATTAAAATAACTACCAATTAAATAAAACTAAACTACACTTTTAAAAAAATCCTAACACTACTCTAAAAATTACAAAGTATGAAATTACAATAAAAATAAAATACTAATTTACAAAACATAACAAACACCAAATTACGGAAAATAAACGAAATTATAAAGAAAAAAAAAAAAGAATTACACCTAATCTAATAGCCATATAAAAATAAAAAAGTCCACCCAAAATAAAAAATCCTAGCCTACAATAAACTATCAATAGCCCTTAAAAGGATATCAGCTCTTTTACCTGTAAAAAAAAAATACAAAGACCCCACAACAGTAAAACCCACAACCCAACTAACCCCCCAAAATAAAAAACCTAACTCTAAAAAAAACCTAAACTACCCATTGCCCTGAAAAGGGCATTTGGATGGGCATTGCCCTTAAAAGGGCATTTAGCTCTTTAACATGCCCAAACCCTAATCTAAAAAAAAAAACGCCCAAAAAACCCTTAAAAAAAAACCTATCACTATCTCCCGAAGATCCACTTACAGTTTTTTAAGTCCTGCTTGAACGATCTTCATCCAGGCGGCGAGATGTGTTCATCCAGGCATCCACTTCAATATTTATCCCGGTGGCAAAGTCCTCATCCAAGCGGCGAGAAGTCTTCATCCAGGCGGCCTCTTCAATCTTCATCCTGGTGGCGAAGTCCTCATCCAAGAGTCAAGAAGTCTTCATCCAGGTGGCTTCTTCAATCTTCATCCCGGTGGTGAAGTCCTCATCCAAGCGGCAAGAAGTCTTCATCCAGACGGCCCTCTTCAATCTTCATCCAGGCAGCATCTTCTATCTTAAACCCGGTGGCGCGGAGCGGGTCCATCCTGAAGACATCCGGAGCTGAGCATCCTCTTCATACGGTCGCCGCCGTACACTGAATCTTCAATGCAAGGTATACGATTCAAGATGGCATGCCTTGCATTCCTATTGGCTGAAAAATGTGAATCAGACAATAGGAATTAGAGCTGCTCATATCCTATTGGCTGTTCAAATCAGTCTATTGGATGATTTGAATCCAATAGATGGTCTAAGAAGGTCTAAGAAATTAGCATATGAACCTCCTAGGTTTAGCTTTCAACTAAGAATACCAAGAGAACAAAACAAAATTTGTGATAAAAGTAAATTGAAAAGTTGTTTAAAATTATATTCCCTATTTAAATCATGAAAGGTTTTTTTTGGACTTGACTGTCCCTTTAAGGTGGGAAAGGCATTCTTGAAAGACATGCTTTATATCCATTCTATTTGCTATAGATCCAATAATCCCTTTGTCAGTTGATTTAATCTTGTTTTAGCCAAAAAGTATTTAGCTTCCCTTTTGTTCTTGGTCAGTCCTGACCCCATTAAATAAAAAATGTTTTTTTTTAAAAAAAAAATAAGGATTTTTTTGTTTGTGTGCGCTGCTGCTGGCTTGCAGCAGTAGCACTTACTACTTATTTTACTCTATTTAAGTTTAAGCTGCTGTTCATCTGCTTCTCTTCTGTCCTGATGTTCAGAGCTGGTTCAGAGCTGGTTAATGGATTTTCGTTCATTAACAAACAAATTCTGAATGAACAAATATCGGTTGAAACCAAAGGTTTTTTTTTTTTTTTTTTGGTACAAGCAGTTTGAGTGAAATAATTTTTGGCTAATACTTAGTCTGTTATTAATGTCCATCCCATAATCCACCACATAGTCAATGTTGGATGCAGAAATTTCTTACAATTAAAGTTGTCCAACACTATTAATATTTACAGTGAGAGTAGTTTTTAGTTATATCCTCTGGAAACAATCTACTTTTATTGAGACAAATTGATTCAAATGTATCAATTGAGAGAGTCTTAAAGGGTTATTATACACTAGATTTTTTGCATAAATGTTTTATTGATGATACATTTATATAGCCCATATAGGTTTTTTTTTTTTTTTTTTAAATGTATAATTTTGTTTATTTTTAAATAAGATTGTGCTGTTTTTCAGTCTCCTAACCAAGCCCCAAAGTTTTAGGAGAATACTGATGTATACCTACTCCTGCTTGCTCCTGTTTGTGTAAAGAGTCTTTTCATATGCAGAGGAAGGGGGAGGGGGGGTCTGCTTTTCTTGCTAAAGATCCACTTTCAGTGAGTGTTCCAGCTAACATTTTCAACCTCGCTAAACTGGGTGCTTCTAAGTAAGTTTTTAAACGGTTTTATACTGGATTTTTAGATTAGTATCTGTGCATATTATTCTTTACAGTAGTGTCTATTACATGCAGTTAAATGAAAATTGGTGTATACTGTCCCCTTTAAGTTATTATTTTGTATTTTTCAAATCCTAAAGAAAACCGTTTTTTATATTTATGTGATATGTCGCTGTCAATCAAATAAAGCAGTAGTAGTTATGCTTATCACCCGGTCCTTAAAAGGAGACGTGCTTAATGTCCTTAAAGATCCGTCTTTACTTCCAGTTAACTTTGATTTAAGACCATCTTTATAGTAACCTATTGTTGCTAATAAAGTATATATATAATATATATAATGACTGCTTTAGGGCTAGATTACAAGTGGCGTGCTAACTGTTGCGAGAGGTTTATCATATATTACAAGTTGAAAGTAAACGTGTTTGCTTGAGCACAACGTCAGGGCTCGTGTTAACTGTTACACGAGACAAAAAAATGAAAAAAACACAAATAAATCATTTAAAAGTACATTTACAATATAATTAACACTGTCTGATAAAAATGTTAAAAAAAATATTATTTTTTTTTATAAGGGTTTAAAGATTTGGGGTCTCAGGTGTTAAAAAACTTCAACATGCAAAGTGGATTAACTTAGAGTTACATACATATAATGTCTAAATATGTGTATTTATGTGTGTGGATAGATAGATAGATAGATAGATAGATAGATATATATATATATATATATATATAGAGAGAGAGAGAGAGAGACAGAGAGAGAGAGAAAGAGAGAGAGAGAGTTTTTGCACTCTCACCGATTCACAACTGCCAGGGTGCTATGAGATTAATGTAGAAGTTCGTAATAAGCACTCACTGGTCTGCAGTCAGCTTGGTTAAAGTAATCTTTCTTTTTTTTAGTAGTGACATTTCATGATATAACCTATCCCTTCTTCAGACAAACAAGTAATGTGCTATTTCAAAACTTAAATAGGGTAGACAAAACATTCCCTGTGAAAGAACCAATCACAAAACATGGTGTGCAAAAGCAAGGAGCGTGTGCAAACCGTTCTTAATGTGACAGTGCTAATGAGACTAACATCAAAATTCTACATTTAAAAGTATTTCATATAAAAGTTAATAAGCTCCTAACATGCCCCAAAAGAAACTCCTTCTTAGCCCCACATCTGAGCTATCCAAAGGTCCAACGTTTAAGGAAAAGCCTATATGGGGCGTAACCAACCATAGCTAATCCAATGGGAGACACCGCAGTCCTCATAAAGCAAAAACATAAAGAACGCCTTACCCCTGATAGCCCTACAGTATATCAAGCATATATCTCAATAAAAATATCCTATGTTAGCTAGTTATCGGTAAGTCTGAGGAAGTGTGCGCTACTCGCCGGTGTGGGTGCAGAGTTAACAACAGCCAGTCATTTAGCATCTGCCCATGGGAGACGTGAGAAACGTCAGATAAGTAACATAAAGAAATAGTACATTGCAGACTATATGATATGTCATAATGTTGAAGATCGTGAAAGTTAATGTAACATATAAGTCCCAGCTAGTATGTATCAACCACAATGTAAACAAAGTATTAGACCATAGCAACCAAACGCATTACATCTTAGCCCCACATTTATAGCTGTGATCGTAGATTATCCCTGAGTTACAACAATAAAAACAAAGCATAACACCATACTGACCAATCGTATTACCTCCGCCCATAAGGATATGTACAGATCTATCACCAAGGACGAATCCATGATTTTTGTTAACACTGTCAGTTCAGTCACGCCTGACAACTGGTGAGAATTTCTTCTCCCCTAATCTTCATGTAAAGTCCTATAGCTCCTCTGGGACAGATTGTTATTGGCTCCTCAATAACAACTACAACAACAAATAAAAACTAATTAACCATAGGTTTTGGTTGGAGTCTTGTGGAGCTTCATTTTAAAAAAAATTAAATAAGTATTTCTACCCTGAAAAAGTATTTAATTTTAATCATTTTGAAACAAAAACTAATGAATTTATTTCCACCATTCAGTGGTGATTCGCCTTAGTTATCAAACCCTACAAACCGGCAAAAGTAGAATTTTGTGACGTAACATACGATCCGACACAGATCGATGCTTACGTCACTACAGATGTTCTTAACACAAGTTCGGCACAATCTGACTACTTTTGTAAGTTATCAAATATCTACCAGGTACGCTCACCAATATTCCCGCCCAGCGTACCTGGTCAGTGGATGCCATAGGAATCAATGGGAGTAGGAAAGCAGCGAAAGCTCATGTTCGCTGCTGCCCGATATCCCATTGATTCCTATGGGAATGTTTACACCTAACACCCTAACATGTACCCTGAGTCTAAACACCCCTAATCTGCCCCCCTACACTGCCGCCACCTACATTATACTTAGTAACCCCTAATCTGCCGTCCCTACAATGCCGCCACCTAAATAAAAGTTATTAACCCCTATCCCCCCGCTCCCGGGCCCCGCCTCAACTAAATAAACTTATTAACCCCTAAACCGCCGCTCCTGGAGCCCACCGCCACCTACATTATACTTATTAACCCCTAATCTGCCTCCCCCTACACCGCCGCCACCTACATTATAATTATTAACTCCTAATCTGCCCCCCACCACCTACCTACATTTATTAACCCCTAATCTGCCGTCCCCAACGTCGCCGCCACTATATTAAATTTATTAACCCTTAAAACCTAAGTCTAACCCTAACCATAACACCCCCTAACTTAAATATAATTTAAATAAATCTAAATAAATATTACTATCATTAAATAAATTATTCCTATTTAAAACTAAATACTTACCTGTAAAATAAACCCTAAGATAGCTACAATATAACTAATAGTTACATTGTAGCTATCTTAGGGTTTATTTTTACAGGTAAGTATTTAGTTTTAAATAGGAATAATTTATTTAATGATAGTAATATTTATTTAGATTTATTTAAATTATATTTAAGTTAGGGGGTGTATGGTTAGGGTTAGACTTAGGTTTAAGGGTTAATAAATTTAATATAGTGGCGGCGACGTTGGGGACGGCAGATTAGGGGTTAATAATGTAGGTAGGTGGTGGGGGGCAGATTAGGAGTTAATAATTTATAATGGGTGGCGGCGGTGTAGGGGGAGGCAGTTAGGGGTTAATAAGTATAATGTAGGTGGGGGGCTCAGGAGCGGCGGTTTAGGGGTTATAAGTTTATTTAGTTGAGGCGGGGCCCGGGAGCGGGGGGATAGGGTTAATAACTTTTATTTAGGTGGCGGCATTGTAGGGACGGCAGATTAGGGGTTACTAAGTATAATGTAGGTGGCGGCAGTGTAGGGGGCAGATTAGGGGTGTTTAGATCGGGGTACATGTTAGGGTGTTAGGTGTAAACATTCCCATAGGAATCAATGGGATATCGGGCAGCAGCGAACATGGCTTTCGCTGCTTTCCTACTCATTGATTCCTATGGCATCCACTGACCAGGTACGCTGGGCGGGAATATTGGTGAGCGTACTGGTAGATATTTGATAACTTACAAAAGTAGTCAGATTGTGCCGAACTTGTGTTAAGAACATCTGTAGTGACGTAAGCATCGATCTGTGTCGGATCGTATGTTACGTCACAAAATTCTACTTTTGCGGTTTGTAGGGTTTGATAACTAAGGCGAATCACCACTGAATGGTGGAAATAAATTCATTAGTTTTTGTTTCAAAATGATTAAAATTAAAATTTTTTCGGTAGAAATACTTATTTAATTTTTTTTAAAATGAAGCTCCACAAGACTCCAACCAAAACCTATGGTTAATTAGTTTTTATTTGTTGTTGTAGTGTGTTATTGAGGAGCCAATAACAATCTGTCCCAGAGGAGCTATATGACTTTACATGAAGATTAGGGAGAAGAAATTCTCACCAGTTGTCAGGCGTGACTGAACTGACAGTGTTAACAAAAATCATGGATTCGTCTTGGTGATAGATCTGTACATATCCTTATGGGCGGAGGTAATACGATTGGTCAGTATGGTGTTATGCTTTGTTTTTATTGTTGTAACTCAGGGATAATCTACGATCACAGCTATAAATGTGGGGCTAAGATGTAATGGTTTGGTTGCTATGGTCTAATACTTTGTTTACATTGTGGTTGATACATACTAGCTGGGACCTTATGTTACATTAACTTTCACGATCTTCAACATTATGACATATCATATAGTCTGCAATGTACTATTTCTTTATGTTACTTATCTGACGTTTCTCACGTCTCCCATGGGCAGATGCTAAATGATGGCTGTTGTTAACTCTGCACCCACACGGCGAAGTAGCGCACACTTCCTCAGACTTACCGAT
This sequence comes from Bombina bombina, assembly GCF_027579735.1. Classification (NCBI taxonomy): domain Eukaryota; kingdom Metazoa; phylum Chordata; class Amphibia; order Anura; family Bombinatoridae; genus Bombina; species Bombina bombina. The sequence goes on along the minus strand of NW_026512485.1, from coordinate 6,560 downwards.
AACTAGCTAACATAGGATATTTTTATTGGATATATGCTTGATATCTGTAGGGCTATCAGGGGTAAGGCGTTCTTTATGTTTTTGCTTTATGAGGACTGCGGTGTCTCCCATTGGTTAGCTATGGTTGGTTACCCCATATAGGCTTTTCCTTAAACGTTGGACCTTTGGATAGCTCAGATGTGGGGCTAAGAAGGAGTTTTTTGGGCATGTTAGGAGCTTATTAACTTTTATATGAAATACTTTTAATGTAGAATTTTGATGTTAGTCTCATTAGCACTGTCACATTAAGAACGGTTTGCACACGCTCCTTGCTTTTGCACACCATGTTTTGTGATTGGTTCTTTCAGGGAATGTTTTGTCTACCCTATTTAAGTTTTGAAATAGCACATTACTTGTTTGTCTGAAGAAGGGATAGGTTATATCATGAAATGTCACTACTAAAAAAAGAAAGATTACTTTAACCAAGCTGACTGCAGACCAGTGAGTGCTTATTACGAACTTCTACATTAATCTCATAGCACCCTGGCAGTTGTGAATCGGTGAGAGTGCAAAAACTCTCTCTCTCTCTTTCTCTCTCTCTCTGTCTCTCTCTCTCTCTCTCTATATATATATATATATATATATCTATCTATCTATCTCTCTATCACACACATAAATACACATTTTAGACATTATATGTATGTAACTCTAAGTTAATCCACTTTGCATGTTGAAGTTTTTTAAACCTGAGACCCCAAATCTTTAAACCCTTATAAAAAAAAATAATATTTTTTTTAACATTTTTATCAGACAGTGTTAATTATATTGTAAATGTACTTTTAAATGATTTATTTGTGTTTTTTTCATTTTTTTGTCTCGTGTAACAGTTAACACGAGCCTGACGTTGTGCTCAAGCAAACACGTTTACTTTCAACTTGTAATATATGATAAACCTCTCGAACAGTTAGCACGCCACTTGTAATCTAGCCCTAAAGCAGTCATTAATATTATATTATATATATACTTTATTAGCAACAATAGGTTACTATAAAGATGGTCTTAAATCAAAGTTAACTGGAAGTAAAGACGGATCTTTAAGGACATTAAGCACGTCTCCTTTAAGGACCGGGGTGATAAGCATAACTACTACTGCTTTATTTGATTGACAGCGACATATCACATAAATATAAAAACGGTTTTCTTTAGGATTTGAAAAATACAAATAAAACTTAAAGGGACAGTATACACCAATTTTCATTTAACTGCATGTAATAGACACTACTGTAAAGAATAATATGCACAGATATAATCTAAAAATCCAGTATAAAACGTTTAAAAACTTACTTAGAGCACCCAGTTTAGCGAGGTTGAAAATGTTAGCTGGAACACTCACTGAAAGTGGATCTTTAGCAAGAAAAGCAGACCCCCTCCCTTCCTTGCATATGAAAAGACTCTTTACACAAAAGGAGCAAGCAGGAGTAGGTATACTCAGTATTTCCTAAAACTTTGGGGCTTGGTTAGGAGACTGAAAAACAGCACAATCTTATTTAAAAATAAACAAATATACATTTAAAAAAAAAAAAAAAACCTATATGGGCTATATAAATGTATCATCAATAAAACATTTATGCAAAAAATTAGTGATAATAACCCTTTAAGACTCTCTCAATTGATACATTTGAATCAATTTGTCTCAATAAAGTAGATTGTTTCCAGAGGATATAACTAAAAACTACTCTCACTGTAAATATTATAGTGTTGGACAACTTTAATTGTAAGAAATTTCTGCATCCAACATTGACTATGTGGTGGATTATGGGATGGACATTAATAACAGACTAAGTATTAGCCAAAAATTATTTCACTCAAACTGCTTGTACCAAAAAAAAAAAAAAAAACTTTGGTTTCAACCGATATTTGTTCATTCAGAATTTGTTTGTTAATGAACGAAAAATCCATTAACCAGCTCTGAACAGCTCTGAACATCAGGACAGAAGAGAAGCAGATGAACAGCAGCTTAAAACTTAAATAGAGTAAAATAAGTAGTAAGTGCTACTGCTGCAAGCCAGCAGCAGCGCACACAAACAAAAAAATCCTTATTTTTTTTTTAAAAAAAAACATTTTTTATTTAATGGGGTCAGGACTGACCAAGAACAAAGGGAAGCTAAATACTTTTTGGCTAAAACAAGATTAAATCAACTGACAAAGGGATTATTGGATCTATAGCAAATAGAATGGATATAAAGCATGTCTTTCAAGAATGCCTTTCCCACCTTAAAGGGACAGTCAAGTCCAAAAAAAACCTTTATGATTTAAATAGGGAATATAATTTTAAACAACTTTTCAATTTACTTTTATCACAAATTTTGTTTTGTTCTCTTGGTATTCTTAGTTGAAAGCTAAACCTAGGAGGTTCATATGCTAATTTCTTAGACCTTCTTAGACCATCTATTGGATTCAAATCATCCAATAGACTGATTTGAACAGCCAATAGGATATGAGCAGCTCTAATTCCTATTGTTGATTCACATTTTTCAGCCAATAGGAATGCAAGGCATGCCATTTGAATCGTATACCTTGCATTGAAGATTCAGTGTACGGCGGCGACCGTATGAAGAGGATGCTCAGCTCCGGATGGTCTTCAGGATGACCCGCTCCGCGCCACCGGGTTTAAGATAGAAGATGCTGCCTGGATGAAGATTGAAGAGGCCGTCTGGATGAAGACTTCTTGCCGCTTGGATGAGGACTTCACCACGGGATGAAGATTGAAGAAGCCACCTGGATGAAGACTTCTTGACTCTTGGATGAGGACTTCGCCACCAGGATGAAGATTGAAGAGGCCGCCTGGATGAAGACTTCTCGCCGCTTGGATGAGGACTTTGCCACCGGGATAAATATTGAAGTGGATGCCTGGATGAACACATCTCGCCGCCTGGATGAAGATCGTTCAAGCAGGACTTAAAAACTGTAAGTGGATCTTCGGGAGATAGTGATAGGTTTTTTTTTAAGGGTTTTTTGGGCGTTTTTTTTTTTAGATTAGGGTTTGGGCATGTTAAAGAGCTAAATGCCCTTTTAAGGGCAATGCCCATCAAATGCCCTTTTCAGGGCAATGGGTAGTTTAGGTTTTTTTTAGAGTTAGGTTTTTTATTTTGGGGGGGTTAGTTGGGTTGTGGGTTTTACTGTTGTGGGGTCTTTGTATTTTTTTTTACAGGTAAAAGAGTGATATCCTTTTAAGGGCTATTGATAGTTTATTGTAGGCTAGGATTTTTTATTTTGGGTGGACTTTTTTATTTTTATATGGCTATTAGATTAGGTGTAATTCTTTTTTTTTTTTTCATATATTTCGTTTATTTTCCGTAATTTGGTGTTTGTTATGTTTTGTAAATTAGTATTTTATTTTTATTGTAATTTCATTTGTAATTTTTAGAGTAGTGTTAGGATTTTTAAAAGTGTAGTTTAGTTTTATTTAATTGGTAGTTATTAATTTTTAGTTTAATATTATATTAGTTTAATTGTTAGTTTAAACTTAGTTGTTTTAATTTAATTTAAGATAGGGAAATTGTAGTTTTAATATAAAGTTAGGGGGTGTTATGTTTAGGGGTGAATAGTTTAAATGAGTTTATTGCGATGTGGGGGGCTTTTGGTTTAGGGGTTAATAGTTTAGTTTAGTATATTTCATTGTGGGGGGCTTGCGGTTTAGGGGTTAATAGGTTTATTATAGTGGCGGCAGAATTAGGGGTTAATAAATTTAGTATAGGGGCGATGGGCGGACGGCAGATTAGGGGTTAATAAATTTAAATAGTGTTTGCAATGCGGGAGTGCGGAGGTTTAGGGGGTAATAACTTTATTATAGTGGTACAATATCAGGGAGCGCGGAATAGGTTAATATGTTTTTTAAAAGTGGCAGCGATATTGGGAGCGGCAGATTAGGGGTTAATAACTTTAAATAGAGTTTGAGATGTGGAAGGGCCTTGGTTTAGGGCTTAATAGGTATTTATGGGTGTTTAGTGTACTTTGTAGCAGTTTAGTTATTAGTTTTATGTAACAGATTTGTAGTGTAAAACTCATAACTACTGCTTTTAGATGTCGTTATGGATCTTGTCGTTTTAGACTGTAACGTTGTTTTTTTTAGCCAGAACGCAAAACTCGTAATTGTAAGGCTATGGGAATCCCATCAAAAAAACGTAATTTTTACAAGTGCGGGACTGACGTTGCATTACAGGCTAAAAGGCTTGCTGTACACCTATATTGACAAGACTCGAAATGGCTGCGTTGCTGTTTTTACGCTGAAAATACCATATTTTCAGTGTTAAAAGATGAACGCACAACTTGTAATCTAGGACCTAGATTACAAGTTGTGCGTTCATCTTTTAACACTGAAAATATGGTATTTTCAGCGTTAAAACAGCAACGCAGCCATTACGAGTCTTGTCGATATAGGTGTACAGCAAGCCTAGATTCTAGGTGATTGTTATAAAAATGGGGAATGGGTAATAAAGGGATTATCTTTCTTTTTAAACAACAAAAATTCTGGTGTTGACTTTCCCTTTAAACAATTTAAAATGCATGAAAGAATCAACACATTTTTCATTAAATCATTAAATGACTGCTCGTTCATCGTATTTTTGACAAACCCAAAAAATAGTGAAAATTAATTGATTTTACCATTCATTCATTCAAAAAACAAACAAAAAAACACAAAACAAATGCACATACTACTGGATTATTTTGTAATGGACACAAGAGCAATTAATTATAGCTTTACATCTTCTTACTGCTGTACAAAAACAAATTATTATTGTTTGGTTACAAATTTATTTTTTTTAAATATACTGTGTGACAATGACTAGTAGAAACTAGAATTAAATACAAATCACTACTGGAATTCACAAACCTACAATTGATATCAAAGCAGTTGGAATTCTGTTATTTCTGCTGGGGTCTTTACTAATATACGTATAACCATGAAAACATAAATACTTTCTTGGTATTCAATATCATTACAGTATGTCACAGCTAGATATAAAAAATCCCCTAATTGTTAATATTTTTTTGACCTTTATAAGAAGTTTAATGTATAAATTAGGGAACCACGGTTATGTACCCTGAACAACTTGCCTATTGATCTTCTCAAAGGAAAACTGACCTAGTTCCAAGGATATTAAAGTTCAAATATAATGATTTTTTTGTGCTCACACACACTATAAGTAAAAGATTTTAGATTTTCATTTACACACGCATTATTCTTTTCTATACTATATCCTTATATTGTTATGAAGACTTCAGCATAACCTATGAAAATTGTGTATTTGTTTTTGTATTGATTTTTTCCTTACAACTTCATTATAAATACATAGAGAACGAAATGATATCTTGTTTTAATAGGCTAGTTTTTATCATCTTTTCGCTGGTTGGCCATCCACCTACTTTGCTGCTTGACTGACTTTTCAAACATAAAATAAGTTCTGTTTTTTATTTGCCATCTGAAGATATTACATTGACATTAAGGAAATAATAGACATCTTCTTTCACATAAATATATAATGTAGCTTACAATAAGGAATCTAAGGGCTAGATTATATTTTCCGCTAGAGTTAGATTTTTGAGGTAGTCAGGTTTCGTTCGTATTACAAATTCCCAAAAAAATGTATTTTGCGCTAGCGGTAACCCGAATAACGCAAAAAAAATCTAACTTAAGTTTTGTCGTGTGCATGTATGTATTCTTCCATAGAAATTGTGGAGAAAAAAAAGCAGAAAAAGATAACACCAAAGATTGCGCAATCGCCATCACATTTTCGCATTCCCCATAAAAGTCAATAGAGAAAAAAAATTGTTGGAAAAAGGAGGACAGAAATCAACCTGATTGAATACGATGAGATAGATTGACAACCCTGCTCGCGGATCTGCTGGGGGGCGGCATTGCATTCACAAGAAATGTGGTGCAATGATAAATGCAGAGAGTGTGTGCTGTCTGCATTTATCGATGTGCGGCGGACATGATACGTTACTTCGTATCATGTCCAGTCGCATTGATAATTTGCCCCATAGTTAAAATCTTTATTAAAGGGACATGAACCCAAAATTTTTCATTCATGATTAAGGTAGAGAATACAATTTTAAACAACTTTCAATTTTACTTCTATTATTTAATTTGCTTCCTTTCTTGTTATTCTCTGCAGAAAGGTTTATCTAGGCAAGCTCAGGAGCAGCAGAGAACCTAGGTTCTAGCTGTTGATTGGTGGCTGCATATATATATTATATATCGATTGTGATTGGCTCACCCATGCATTTAGAAAACCATTAGTGCATTGCTGCTCCTTTAACAAATGATACCAAGGGAATTAAACAGATTAGATAATAGAAGTAAATTAGAAAGTTGTTTAAAATGTATTCTCTATCTAAATCAGGAATGAACAAATTTGGGTTTCATGTCCCTTTAAATATGAATATGATAAATATGTTTTTACATCTTTTCATCTATTAATAGGAATGGGCTCTAATGCACATATATATATATATATATATATATATATATATATTATTATATATATATAATATATATATATATATATATATATTAA
>NW_026512484.1:0-42581 GCF_027579735.1 Bombina bombina | reverse complement strand
TTGGCAATCGTTAATTAACTGCCACAGACTACCTACAGATATTACTTGGAGTTTTAATCTGATTCAACTATTGGAGGATCCAGGACTGATAATAAGAACACCAGTATAAGCATAAGTAATTACATGCATCAAGTGATATAAGGAGTTCATTACAAGATATTGCCTCTTTTGTTTTACTTTTGGAGTACATAGGGACTAATTGGTCCCAACAGCTATATATTTTTATACACAGACTTTTTTACTTTTGATACTCTATTTCTAGTTGCACATTAATAATAGCATTTAGTCTAAACTTCAAATGAGTAGTAGATTTGTTTTCTGACAATTTTAAGTTATGTCTTTTTTCCACTCCCCCTGTACCATATGACAGCCATCAGCCAATCACAAATACATACACGTACCATGTGACAGCCATTAGCCATTCACAAATGCATACACACTTATTCTTGCACACGCTCAGTAGGAGCTGGTGACTCAAAAAGTTTAAATATAAAAAGACTGTGCACATTTTGTTAATGGGAGTAAATTGGAAAGTTGTTTAAAATAGCATGCTCTATCTGAATAATGAAAGTTTAATTTTGATTGAGTGTCCCTTTAATATCTATGGAATGCATAGGTTCAAACGGAACCCCTTGAAGAACTTTAAGAACTAAATTCAAACTCCATGGCGGAGCAACAGGTTTAAACACAGGCTTGATTCTAACTAAAGCCCGACAAGACTACTGAACGTCTGGAACATCTGCCAGGCGCTTGTGCAGTAAAATTGAAAAAGCAAATATCTGTCCCTTTCGGGAACTAGCTGATAACCCCTTCTCCAATCCTTCTTGGAGAAAGGACAAAATCCTAGGAATCCTGATCTTACTCCATGAGTAGCCTTTGGATTCACACCAATAAAGATATTTACGCCATATCTTATGGTAAATTTTCCTAGTGACAGGCTTTTGAGCCTGAATCAAGGTATCTATGACCAACTCCGAGAATCCACGTTTAGATAAAATCAAGCGTTCAATTTCCAGGCAGTCAGCCGCAGAGAAACTAGATTTGGATGCTGGAACGGACCTTGAATGAGAAGGTCCTGTCTCAGTGGCAGTGTCCACGGTGGTAGAGATGACATTTCCACCAGGTCGGCATACCAAGTCCTGCGTGGCCACGCAGGTGCTATCAAAATCACTGAAGCCCTCTCCTGTTTGATTCTGGCAATCAGACGAGGAAGGAGAAAAGGTGGAAACACAAAAGCCAGGTTGAACGACCAAGGTACTGGTAGAGCCTGCTTGGGGATCCCTTGATCTGGACCAGTAACAAGGAAGTTTGGCATTCTGACGAGATGCCATCAGATCCAAATCTGGTGTGCCCCATTGATGAATGAATTGTGCAAACACCTCTGGATGGAGCTCCCACTCCCCCGGATGAAAAGTCTGACGACTTAGAAAATCCGCTTCCCAGTTTTCCACTCCTGGGATATAAATTGCTGATAGATGGCAAGAGTGAGTCTCTGCCCATCGAATTATTTTGGAAACCTCTATCATCGCTAGAGAACTCTTTGTTCCACCCTGATGATTGATATATGCTACAGTCGTGATATTGTTTCAACTGGAATCTTATGAATCTGGCCGAAGCCAGCTGAGGCCACGCCTGAAGCGCGTTGAATATCGCTCTCAGTTCTAGAATATTTATTGGAAGGAGAGCCTCCTCCTGAGTCCACACACCCTGTGCTTTCAGGGAATTCCAGACTGCACCCCAGCCCAATAGGCTGGCGTCCGTCGTCACTATGACCCATGCTGGCCTGCGGAAACACATTCCCTGGGACAGATGATCCTGTGACAACCACCAAAGAAGAGAGTCTCTGGTCTCTTGATCCAGATTTATCTGAGGAAATACATTTGCATAATCCCCATTCCACTGTCTGAGCATGCATAGCTGCAGTGGTCTGAGATGCAAGCGAGCAAACGGAACTATGTCCATTGTCGCTACCATTAGTCCAATTACCTCCATACACTGAGCCACTGACGGCCAAGGAATGGAATGAAGTGATTTTATGAACTCCGTCAGAATTTTTTTTCATGTTTACCAAATCTATCAGAGTTCCCAGGAATGGAACTCTTGTGAGAGGGATAAGCGAACTCTTCTGTACGTTCACCTTCCACCCGTGAGATCTTAGAAAAGCCAACACGATGTCCGTGTGAGATTTGGCTAGTTGGTAAGTTGACGCCTGAATTAAGATATTGTCCAGATAAGGTGCCACTGCTATGCCCCGCGGCCTTAGAACCGCCATAAGGGACCCTAGCACTTTTGTGAAAATTCTGGGAGCTGTGGCCAACCCTAAGGGAAGAGCCACAAACTGGTAATGCTTGTCCAGGAAGGCGAACCTGAGGAACTGGTGATGATCTTTGTGGATAGGAATGTGAAGATACGCATCCTTCAAATCCACGGTGGTCATATATTGACCCTCCTGGATCATTGGTAAAATAGTCCGAATGGTCTCCATCTTGAAGGATGGGACTCTGAGAAATTTGTTTAGGATCTTGAGATCTAAAAATTGGTCTGAAGGTTACCTCTTTTTTGGGAACCACGAACAGATTGGAGTAAAACCCCTGCCCCTGTTCTGCTTTTGGAACTGGGCAGATTACACCCATAGTATATAGGTCTTCTACACAGCGTCAGAACGCCTCTCTTTTTGTCTGGTTTACAGACAACCGTGAAAGATGAAATCTCCCCTTTGGAGGAGAATCTTTGAATTCTAGAAGATACCCCTGGGCCACAATTTCTAATGCCCAGGAATCCTGAACGTCTCTTGTCCAGGCCTGAGCGAAGAGAGAAAGTCTGCCCCCCACTAGATCCGGTCTCAGATCGGGGTCTGCCCCTTCATGCTGTCTTGGTAGCAGCAGCGGGCTTCTTGGTCTGTTTACCTTTATTCCAGGTCTTGTTAGGTCTCCAGACAGACTTGGATTGAGCAAAATTCCCCTCCTGCTTTGTGGCAGGGGAGGAGATAGCGGGACCACCTTTGAAGTTTCGAAAGGAACGAAAATTATTCTGTTTGGCCCTCATTCTATTTGTCTTATCCTGAGGAAGGGCATGGCCTTTTCCTCCAGTGATGTCAGAAATAATTTCCTTCAGTTCCGGCCCGAATAGGGTCTTACCCTTGAAAGGAATAGCTAATAGCTTAGATTTTGATGACACATAGGCAGACCAGGACTTAAGCCATAACGCTCTAAGCGCCAAAACAGCTAAACCTGAATTCTTTGCCGCTAATTTAGCCAGTTGAAAAGCGGCATCTGTAATAAAATAATTAGCTAGCTTGAGAGCCTTAATTCTATCTAAAATCTCATCCAATGGGGTATCATCCAATGGGGTCTCAACCTTAAGAGCCTCCTCAAGAGCCTCAAACCAAAAAGCAGCTGCAGTAGTTACAGGAACAAGGCACGCTATAGGTTGCAGAAGAAAACCCTGATAAATAAATATTTTCTTTAGAAGACCCTCTAATTTTTTATCCATAGGATCTTTGAAAGCACAACTGTCCTAAATAGGTATAGTTGTACGCTTAGCTGGGGTAGAAACAGCTACCTCCACCTTAGGGAACGTCTGGCACGAATCCAGAATGGTGTCAGATACAGGAAACATTTTCTTAAAAGTAGGAAGGGGAGAGAACAGAATGCCTGGTCTATCCCATTCCTTAGTAAAAATGCCTGAAATCCTCTTAGGGACCGGAAAAACATTAGTGTAAGAAGGAACCTCTAGATATCTATCCATTTTACACAATTTCTCTGGAGGAATTACAATAGGGTCACAGTCATCCAGAGTCGCTAAAACCTCCCTGAGTAACAAGCGGAGGTGTTCAAGCTTAAACTTAAAAGCCGTCATATCTGAGTCTGTTTGAGGGAACATCTTTCCTGAATCAGAAAGCTCTCCCTCAGACAGCAATTCCCCTACCCCCAATTCAGAGCATTGTGAGGGCACATCGGAGATGGCTAATAAAGCGTCAGAGGGCTCAGCATTTACTTTCATGCCGGACCTACTGCTCTTCCCCTGCAAACCAGGCAGTTAAGATAATACCTCTGTGAGGGTAGTAGACATAACTGCGGCCATATCTTGCAGGGTGAAAGAATTAGACGCACTAGAAGTACTTGGCGTCGCTTGTGCGGGCGTTAAAGGTTGTGACACTTGGGGAGAAGTAGATGGCAAAACCTGATTCTCTTCTAACTGAGAATCATCCTGCAACATACTTTTATCAGCTAAAATATGTTCTTTGCAATGTAAGGCCCTTTCAGTACATGAGGGACACATTTTAAGTGGGGGATCCACAATGGCTTCTAAACACATGGAACATTGGCTTTCCTCAATGTCAGACATGTTAAACAGGCTAGTAATGACCACAAACAGGCTTGAAAACACTTTATTTAGTGAAAAAATATCAATCTTAAAAAACGGTACTGCGCCATTAAGAGAAAAAAGCATACAATTTTTCCAAAACTGATTAAAAACAATCAAATTGTCCCAATTTTATGGTAAAAGCATCCCAATACTGCAGCTAAGTTTGCCCCACAAGGAAAGGAATACTTAACCCTTACAGAAAAAAACGGAAAAATGCAAACGTTTATTTCAATAAAAAGCACCCCCTGCACCGCGCCACAGCTCTGCTGTGGCGCCTACCTGCCCTCAGAGGTCTGTACAACCGGGTTAAACCTTCGTTTTGGCCCAATACAGCTCACAAAGGCCCACCGGATCTGGAGCTTGCTGCTTGCTTGAGAAAAACAACTGCGCAACTGAGGCGTGAAAATAGGCCCCGCCCATCTCACTCAATGCCTCACAGCCCAACTTAACCGCACCAGAGCGGTCTAAAATTCTAGCCATGTGGGTTCATAAACCCAGAAATTGTCAGGATATACATCTCTGCCATATACACTATCCTTGGTTGTACTGTTCCTTTAAGGATCACTGCTTCTCATACCTGTCTCCACCCTATTTAAGGCACACCTGTTTCAATCATTCTTTGCTTAGTATTGATATACACTTCAATTGCCTAGCCAGTTTTGTCTGAACTCTGCTCACTCAAATTTGCTACCAGCAACTTTTTTCTTTGGATTCAAGTTTTGTCACGAACTTTGCTGCTGTTGCTTTTTACTTGCAACCTTCAGTTTCCTCTGAAACTCCTGTGATTTACTAACCTCCACTTGAATTGTTTTCTTACAATTACCTTGGACGCTCCTGTCTCCTGTCTCAGCACTTCCACGGAGCTCCGCAACTACCGCGGTGACGTCACACGCCAGCTGCTCTCTCTCTCGCTACTCAGCTCTAGCCTGCTCTTCCGACTACGCTGTAAGTGTTACTACTTCTGACTCTCAGCCTTTATATCTGCCAGCACTATAACGCTTACCATTATAATATCCTCAAAATGCATATGTTATTCTCCATGTTTTACTTACAAAAGCCTGCTGAAACTTCATATCATTACTCATCGTTCATTCTGACCATTAATGTCTTATAAATTTGGGTATTCTGATTTAACATCTTACCGGAGGAAGTGTGTTTCATGTTTTCACTGCAGACTAGAGTGTAGCCACTCTTTTCAGCCTGCAATAGGGTTAACATAGCGAATCTCCTCCTTTACATTAATTACAGCCTGCTGATACAGGAAAGCCGCCTTCACACATCCTGTGACTATTGTGGTTTTTAGTATCTTCTTGCTACATACACTCTCTATTGTTGCCACCTTCCATCTCAGCAGTTGTGATTCACCTGACCTGTTCAAAATACTGTGTCTTTATTTTAGATTTCCTAAACCAGTGTGACAGAATACTAAGCCTTTTAAAACCTATGGATCCAGCTGAGATTAACACTCACATGCAGGCATTAACACAAAGAGTAGATTTGTTAACAAATGGTTTAAACGCATTAAAAGTGGAGAATGATAACCTTAAAGCATACATTAGGGATGTAGTAGACAAAAGAACACATATATATAAACCCCAGGTTAGTCCTCCAGATTGTTTCCATGGAGACAGGACTCTCTACAGAGAGTTTAAAAATGCATGCCTGTTATTGTTTGCTTTAAGACCTCATACCTACCCAAATGATAGGATTAGAGTACTCACGACCATATCTTACCTTAGAGGTGAACCCCGTACATGGGCAAACACTTACTTTGAGAATAATGAAGAGATATTGAATTCTTTGGATAATTTTTTTGTCTCAATGGATCAATTGTATGAGGATCCATACAAACAGCTTACAGCTGAAAACGCCATGCGTGGCCTTAAACAAAAGAAGAGGGTAGTCGAAGACTACATCACAGAATTTAAAAAATGGGCAAAGGACTCTCAATGGAACAATCTGTCCCTTAGGAACCAGTTCAGACTCGGCCTCTCTGAGGGAATAAAAGACGAGTTGTCTCGCACAGATATCCCAGATACCTTAGAAGAGCTCATGTCACTTAGTATTACGATAGATAGGCGCCTCAGGGAAAGGTACCAAGAAAAGACTGGGCATGACTCTAACCCTAGGAAAACTTCCTACCCCACACATGCCTCTTCCCTACACAAAAACACTCCTGAACCCATGGACATTGCCTTCATCAAAGGACCTTTATCTCCTCAAGAGAAGCTCAGACGTCGTTCCAATAATCTATGCCTGTACTGTGCCTCTGACGAACACACTGTGAAAGACTGCCCTTCCCTCCTAAAACAAAACAAGGGTAAGACCTTAACAGACTTTTATTGTTGTACTACTCAACAGAGTTCAGTTACTTACATAAAAATCCCTCTTCTGTTACAGTGGGAACAACTTCGACTTCACGCCACAGCGATAATTGATTCTGGTGCCACGGCTTCCTATATAGATAAGGAATTTTGCACTGTAAATAAAATACCACTGATGCAGAAACAGTCTCCTGTTTATTTGAGAGGGATAGATGGAAAAAATATTTCTTCTGGGCCTGTTGAATTTCATACCATACCCCTACTTGTGGTCTCTCATGATCAGCATAGAGAATATGTCTCTTTCGATGTAATAAATTGCCCGGTCTCTCAGGTGGTTTTGGGGATGCAATGGTTGCATACACACAACCCACAGATAGACTGGTCCAATTCCACACTTAATTACAATTCATCATACTGCCAAAGTACTTGTCTCCCCAGTACAGTATTACAAATTTCTGACACTCAGGACATACCACCCATACCAGAGGTTTATAGAGATTTTTCTGATGTTTTTAGCAAAAAGGAGGCAGAGAGTCTGCCTCCGCATAGAAAATACGACTGCCCCATAGACATACTCCCTGGGTCAGAGATCCCTATTGGGCACATATTTCCCTTATCTCATACTGAGCTAAAACACCTAAAGACATATTTAGAAGAGAACCTTAGAAAAGGGTTCATCAGACCCTCGACCTCGCCGGCTGGGGCCGGAATATTTTTTGTTAAAAACAAAGACGGCACTCTTAGACCTATAGTCGATTACCGTCAGCTAAATAAAATTACGGTAAAAAACCGCTACCCTTTACCCCTCATACCAGAGCTTATTGAGAGACTAGAGGGAGCTAAGTTTTTTACAAAATTGGATTTAAGGGGTGCATACAACCTTCTCCGAATAAGATCAGGAGACGAATGGCTGACTGCGTTCCGAACCCGTTATGGTTTATTCGAGTACGTAGTCATGCCATTCGGGTTGTGTAATGCGCCTGCTGCTTTTCAGCACTTAATAAATGATCTTTTTAGAGACCTCCTTGATGTCAACATAGTCATATACCTAGATGATATTCTCATCTACTCAAAAACTTTAGAACAGCACATTCTACATGTGAGGCAAGTTCTTTCCCGGCTTAGAAGCAATTTCCTCTATGCAAAAGCTGAAAAATGTGTTTTCAATTCCCAGACCATATCTTTCCTTGGATATGAAATATCCCCTTCAGGAATTTTTATGGAGAATAAAAAAATTGAAGCAGTACTGAACTGGCCTACCCCAAAGACCAGACGCCAGGTTCAATCCTTTATGGGATTCGCAAACTTCTACCGTAAGTTTATCAAAGATTTTTCTAAACTGGCAACTCCTCTAACCACACTCACAAAAGTCAAGATTCCTTTCAAGTGGACTCAAGACTGTCAATCAGCTTTTGATACACTCAAACAGAAATTCACCAGTGCACCCATTCTACGTTTTCCTGACCCAAAACTTCAGTTCATTTTAGAGGTTGATGCATCCAACTTCGCAATTGGAGCAGTACTATCACAACGGGAGAATCTAGATAAACCTCTCCATCCTGTCGGTTTTTATTCCAGGACCTTAAACATCTCTGAACAAAACTATCCTATCGGGGATAAAGAACTACTTGCAATTAAACTATCCCTGGAACATTGGCGACATCTTTTAGAGGGTACTACCTACCCTACTCTCATCTATACTGATCACCGTAACCTTCAATATTTAAAAACCTCCCGAACACTCACCTCCCGTCAAGTTAGATGGAATTTGTTTTTCTCACGTTTTAATTTCCTTATTACCTACCGACCTTCAACAAAAAATCAGAAAGCTGATGCACTTTCTCGCATACCACCTGAGTCCATCTCACAACCATCTCAACAAAGTATAATTCCTTCGGAAAATTTCCTCTGTTTCACATACGACACCAGGCCTATTATTCATACCGAACAACAGAAGGATTCTTTAAAACCACTACAGGAACTGCAGTTGAAGTCCGATGGATGTTATTATCATGGCTCCCGTTTATACATTCCTCCCATACTCCGTCTACCTCTGCTGGAATCATTACATGACTCTCCACTCGCTGGTCACCCTGGTATAAAAAAGACCCTGGAATTAGCGAAAAGGAGTTATTGGTGGCCAAATATGACTGCCGATGTATTCCAACATGTCCACTCCTGCAGCATTTGTACCATATCAAAAAGGAATAAACAACCACCATATGGACTTTTACTGCCTTTACCTACTCCTAAGACACCGTGGTCCGAAATTGCTCTCGATTTTATAGTCGACCTACCTCTTTCCTCAAGGAACAACACCATCATGGTTGTAGTGGATCTTTTCACAAAAATGTGTCATTTTATCCCGTACCATAAACTACCTACCTCAATAGAAACTGTTCAGCTTCTTATTTCTAATGTCATCAAGCTGCATGGCCTCCCAAAGACCGTTTTAAGTGACAGAGGCACTCAATTCTCCAGTAAACTCTGGTCAGAGTTCTGCAAACTCTTCCATATTGACAGGCGGCTTACAACCGCATACCATCCTCAGTCAAATGGACAGACCGAACGCTGTAACCAATGGCTGGAACAATTCCTAAGGTCTTTTTGTTCCTCTGAACAACATCTTTGGGCGGGCTTACTACCATACGCTGAATTTTGCTATAACAACACCTTACATGCCACCACTAATCAAACTCCATTCTACTCGAATTACGGATTTCATCCAACATTCCAATTGTATCCTACTCAAGATTCTTCTTCTCCTTCAATCGCTGAGCTTTCCCAAAGCATTTCCTCGAATTTCACTCGTATTGAATCCTCCATTGAAAACGCAAAAAGGCTCTATAAACGGTACTACGACAGACGCAGGACAGCTCCTCCAAAATATGAAGTAGGTGACTTGGTATGGCTTTCTACAAAACATTTACGTATGAACACTCCATGCAGGAAGTTATCTCCACTCTTTGTTGGTCCTTATCCCATAGCTCATATCGTCAATGCCAATGCTGTTCGTCTCACCCTACCTCCTACTATGAAAATCCACCCGACATTTCATGTCTCCCTTCTGAAACCTTACCGGGCAGTGAGGGGTTCCGCCTCATCTTCTTCTCTTCCTCTGGTTTCTGTCGACCCTGATATCGAATATGAGGTTCAATCCATCAAAGATTCCCGCATGATGAATGGGGTTTTACAGTACCTCGTAAGCTGGAAGGGTTACCCACCTGATGAGGATTCCTGGGAACCCTCTGTTAACATCTCCGCACCCAGGTTGGTGTCTCGTTTTCATCAACGGCATCCCGACTCTCCTGGACCCTGAGCTCCGGAGTCGCTCTTAGAAGGGGGGATCCTGTCAGGATATACATCTCTGCCATATACACTATCCTTGGTTGTACTGTTCCTTTAAGGATCACTGCTTCTCATACCTGTCTCCACCCTATTTAAGGCACACCTGTTTCAATCATTCTTTGCTTAGTATTGATATACACTTCAATTGCCTAGCCAGTTTTGTCTGAACTCTGCTCACTCAAATTTGCTACCAGCAACTTTTTTCTTTGGATTCAAGTTTTGTCACGAACTTTGCTGCTGTTGCTTTTTACTTGCAACCTTCAGTTTCCTCTGAAACTCCTGTGATTTACTAACCTCCACTTGAATTGTTTTCTTACAATTACCTTGGACGCTCCTGTCTCCTGTCTCAGCACTTCCACGGAGCTCCGCAACTACCGCGGTGACGTCACACGCCAGCTGCTCTCTCTCTCGCTACTCAGCTCTAGCCTGCTCTTCCGACTACGCTGTAAGTGTTACTACTTCTGACTCTCAGCCTTGATATCTGCCAGCACTATAACGCTTACCATTATAATATCCTCAAAATGCATATGTTATTCTCCATGTTTTACTTACAAAAGCCTGCTGAAACTTCATATCATTACTCATCGTTCATTCTGACCATTAATGTCTTATAAATTTGGGTATTCTGATTTAACATCTTACCGGAGGAAGTGTGTTTCATGTTTTCACTGCAGACTAGAGTGTAGCCACTCTTTTCAGCCTGCAATAGGGTTAACATAGCGAATCTCCTCCTTTACATTAATTACAGCCTGCTGATACAGGAAAGCCGCCTTCACACATCCTGTGACTATTGTGGTTTTTAGTATCTTCTTGCTACATACACTCTCTATTGTTGCCACCTTCCATCTCAGCAGTTGTGATTCACCTGACCTGTTCAAAATACTGTGTCTTTATTTTAGATTTCCTAAACCAGTGTGACAGAAATGAAGCCATGTGTACCCTTATTAAATAAAGCATAAAAACGTCTCTCCTTTAAAAACGTTAACTGCACTCCCAAACATGTAAATGTTTGCTCACAAACATTCAAACATCAGTGTCACCCATTTTTATATAGCCCATATATTCAAGCTCAGTAATACACCTCTTTATACCTTAGGATTACTGCTTACCCTCTGCCTCATGGGGATACTGTGAGCCAATTCTGAAATAACACAGTCTCTCCAGAAAAAAATGACTGAACATACCTCACTGCTTATAGCATGAAAAACGTTCCTCACACTGAAGTTTCTTAAGTACTCCTCAGCAATTCTGTGGGAACTGCACTGGATCTTAGTAACAACTGCTAAGATCATCAGCCTCCAGATGATGCTGCCTGAGGGAAAATAGTACACACCGGTACCATTTAAAATAAAAAATTCTTGCTTGAAGAAAATAAAAACTAAAATTTTATCACCTCTTTCACTTTACCCTTCCTAGTACTTAGAGTAGGAAAAAAGAATGACTGGGGGTGGAGTCAAGGGAGGAGCTATATAGACAGCTCTGCTGTGGTGCTCTTTCCCACTTCCTGTTAGCAGGAGGATAATATCCCACAAGGATGAATCCGTGGACTCGTCATATCTTATAGAAGAAAACAACAAACAACGAAGAAGACTGGTGAAAAACCTTAGTCGCCTGCAAATAACATTTCAACACATGAACCACATCCAGGTTATGCAACAAACGCACCTTATGAGAAGGTTTAGGATACAAAGAAGGAACAACAATTTCTTGATTAATGTTCTTATCTGAAACAACCTTGGGAAGGAAACCTAGGGCAGTACATAGTACTACCTTATCAGAATGAAAAATAAGGAAAAGATATTCACACTGCAGTGCTGAAAGCTCCGAAACTTTTAGCCGAAGAGATAGCAACCAAAAACAAAACCTTCCAGGATGACAACTTAATATCCAAAAAATGCATGGGCTCAAAGGAGCATGTTGAAGAACTCTAAGAACAAAATTAAGACTCCAAGGAGGAGTTGCAAACTTAAACATATGCCAAATTCTAACCAGGGCCTGGCAAAAAGACTTAACATCTGGCACATCCGTCAGACGCTTGTGCAACAAAATAGAGAAAGCAGAAATTTGACCCTTCAGGGTACTAGCAGATAAACCCTTCTCCAGACCCTCCTGGAGAAAGGACAAAATCCTAGGAATCTGAACTCTACTCCAAGAGTAGCCCCTGGATACACACCAATACAGATATTTACGCCATATCTTATAATAAACCCTTCTAGTCACAGGCTTACGCACCTGAATCAAAGTCTCAATAACTGACTCGGAAAAACCACGCTTGGATAGTATCAATCATTCAATCTCCAAGCAGTCAGCTTCAGAGAAACTAGATTTGGATGAAGGAAGGGCCCCTGAAGTAGAAGGTCCTTCCTTAATGGAAGACTCCAAGGTGGAAAAGATGACATCTTCACCAGATCTGCATACCAGATTCTGCGAGGCCACGCCGGTGCAATGAGAATCACTGACGCCCTCTCTTGTCTGATCTGAGCAATGAACCGAGGAAGAAGAGCAAACGGAGGAAACACGTATGCCAGACTGAACTTCCAAGGAACTGCTAGAGCATCTATCAGTAAAGCCTGATTATCAGTAGTTATCAAAACTTTAACCTGCTTTTATTATTGCTCTTGAAAAAGACGCTTGTGCGTTGAAACGCGTAGAGCTGAAATAAATATATGTTTTTATACAACAGGAGATTTCCTTCCTTTTTCTTTCTGCTGTGATGAGCCGGACTTAGTATATCCAATAAGTAAGTTACTACTTAATTTGTTATGAATGGTCTAATACACTGTTGGAGTTTTCATTCCACTCCTAGCCCAGCTGATACTTTCTTTGGAATCACATCACCATCATTACAGAGAGAGACACTTCTCACAAGCTGAACTCATGTTACTTAAGGAGTGAGTATACTGCACATTATTCACTGGATTTTAATACGTATATCAAGTGCTTTTCTCTCTATTATTAGAGAAAGTGATTTCTTACCAAGACCAGCGCCATCTATTTCCATTTTCCATTGATTATCAGTACAGCCTGAGGATCCCTTGACCTTGATCCGTACCTCAGGAGCTTGGCATTCTGACGAGATGCCATGAGATCCAACTCCGGCTGCCCCCATCTGAGAATCAAGGAAGAAAACACCTCCGGATGAAGTTCCCACTCCCCCGGATGAAAAGTCTGCCTGCTCAGAAAATCCGCTCCCCAATTGTCCACCCCTGGAATGTGGATCGCAGACACACAGCAGTTGTAAATCTCTGCCCACTGAATAATCCTGGCTACCTCTGTCATGGCCAAGGAACTCCGAGTTCCTCCCTGATGATTGCTGTAAGCCACCGACGTTATGTTGTCCGACTGAAACCTGATAAACTGGGCTGAAGCTAGCTGAGGCCAGGCGAGCATTAAAGATTGTTCTCAGCTCTAAGATATTTATAGGAAGAATCAACTCCTCCCGAGTCCATAGACCTTGAGCCCTTAGAGAACCCCAGACAGCTCCCCATCCCAGCAGACTGGCATCTGTGGTCACAATCACCCAGAAAGGTCTGCGAAAACAGGTTCCCTGAGAGAGAAGATCCTGAGACAACCAACATAAGAGAATATCTTGTCGCCTGATCTAGAAAAATCCTTGGAGAAAGATCTGCAAAATCCCTGTTTCATTGACTGAGCATGCATAACTGCAAAGGTCGGAGATGGAACAGAGCAAACTGAATGATGTCCATGACTGAAACTATCAGACCAATCAAATCTATACACTGGGCCACTGACGGCTGAGGAGAGGACAAAAGAGCAATACACAAATTAAACATCTTTGACTTCCTTGCTTCTTTCAGAAAAAACAAAATTTATGCTTACCTGATAAATTTATTTCTCTTGTGGTGTATCCAGTCCACGGGTTCATCCATTACTTGTGGGATATTTTCCTTCCCAACAGGAAGCTGCAAGAGGACACCCACAGCAGAGCTGTCTATATAGCTCCTCCCCTAACTGCCACCCCCAGTCATTCGACCGAAGACAAGCAAGAAAAAAAGGAGAAACTATAGGGTGCAGTGGTGACTGTAGTTTAAAATAAAAAACACCTGCCTAAAAATGACAGGGCGGGCAGTGGACTGGATACACCACAAGAGGTATCCAGTCCACGGGTTCATCCACGGGCATAAATTTTGTTTTCTCTTGTAAAGGTGTATCCAGTCCACGGGATCATCCATTACTTGTGGGATACCAATACCAAAGCTTTAGGACACGGATGAAGGGAGGGACAAGGCAGGCCCTTAAACGGAAGGCACCACTGCCTGTAAGACCTTTCTCCCAAAAATAGCCTCCGAAGAAGCAAAAGTATCGAATTTGTAGAATTTAGAAAAAGTATGCAGTGAAGACCAAGTCACCGCCTTACAAATCTGTTCAACAGAGGCCTAATTTTTAAAAGCCCATGTGGAAGCTACCGCTCTAGTGGAATGAGCTGTAATTCTTTCAGGAGGCTGCTGGCCAGCAGTCTCATAAGCTAAGCGTATTCTACTTCTTAGCCAAAAAGATAGAGAAGTTGCCGAAGCCTTTTGGCCTCTCCTCTGTCCAGAGTAGACAACAAACAAAGCAGATGTTTGACGAAAATCCTTCGTAGCTTGTAAATAAAACTTTAAAGCATGAACCACATCAAGATTGTGTAAAAGACGTTCCTTCTTTGAGGAAGGATTAGGACATAATGAAGGAACAACAACCTCCTGATTGATGTTCTTATTAGATACTACCTTAGGAAGAAACCCAGGTTTGGTACGCAAAACTACCTTATCTGCATGGAAAATCAGATAAGGGGAATCACACTGTAAAGCAGATAACGCCAAAACTCTTCGAGCTACTAGAAACAGAACTTTCCAAGATAAAAGTTTAATATCTATGGAATGCAGAGGTTCAAACGGAACCCCTTGAAGAACCTTAAGAACTAAATTTAAACTCCATGGCGGAGCAACAGGTTTAAACACAGGCTTAATTCTAACTAAACCCTGACAAAACGCCTGAACGTCTGGAACCTCAGCCAGACGTTTGTGCAAAAGAATAGACAGAGCAGAAATATGTCCCTTTAAGGAACTAGCAGACAATCCTTTCTCCAATCCCTCCTGGAGAAAAGATAATATTCTAGGAATCCTGACTTTACTCCATGAGTAACCCTTGGATTCACACCAATGAAGATATTTACACCATATCTTATGATAGATTTTCCTGGTGACAGGCTTTCGAGCCTGAATTAAGGTATCAATGACAGACTTGGAAAAACCACGCTTTGATAGAATCAAGCGTTCAATCTCCAAGCAGTCAGACGCAGAGAAATTAGATTTGGATGTTTGAAAGGACCTTGAAGTAGAAGGTCCTGTCTCAGCGGCAGAGTCCATGGTGGAAAGGATGACATGTCCACCAGATCTGCATACCAAGTCCTGCGTGGCCACGCAGGGGCTATCAAAATCACCGAAGCTCTCTCCTGCTTGATCTTGGCAATCAGACGAGGGAGCAGAGGAAACGGTGGAAACACATAAGTCAGGCTGAAGGACCAGGGCACTGCTAGAGCATCTATCAGCGCTGCCTTGGGATCCCTGGACCTGTAACAAGGAAGCTTGGCATTCTGACGAGACACCATGAGATCCAGTTCTGGTTTGCCCCATAGATGAATCAACTGGGCAAATACCTCCGGATGGAGTTCCCACTCCCCTGGATGAAAAGTCTGCCGACTTAAAAAATCCGCCTCCCAGTTCTCTACTCCTGGGATATGGATAGCTGAGAGATGGCAAGAGTGAACCTCTGCCCATAGAATTATCTTTGAAACCTCCAACATCGCCAGGGGGCTCTTTGTACCCCCCTGATGGTTGATATAGGCTACAGTCGTGATGTTGTCTGACTGAAATCTGATGAACCTGACCGCAGCTAGCTGAGGCCAAGCCTGAAGAGCATTGAATATCGCTCTTAGTTCCAGAATGTTTATCGGAAGGAGGGCTTCCTCCTGAGTCCACGAACCATGAGCCTTCAGGGAGTTCCAGACTGCGCCCCAGCCCAGAAGGCTGGCATCTGTCGTCACTATAGTCCATTCTGGCCTGCGGAAGCTCATTCCCCTGGACAGATGGACGCGAGATAGCCACCAGAGAAGAGAATCTCTGGTCTCTTGATCCAGATTTAGCAGAGGGAACAAATCTGTGTAATCCCCATTGCACTGATTGAGCATGCAAAGAGGCAGTGGTCAGAGATGTAGGCGGGCAAACGGAACTATGTCCATTGCCGCTACCATTAAGCCGATTACTTCCATACACTGAGCCACTGACGGATGAGAAGTGGAATAAAGAGCACGGCAGGAAGTTAGAAGCTTTGACAACCTGACCTCTGTCAGAAAAATCTTCATTTCTACTGAATCTATCAGAGTTTCTAGGAAGGAAACTCTTGTGAGAGGGGAGAGAGAACTCTTTTCTATGTTCACCTTCCACCCGTGAGACCTCAGAAAGGCCAGAACAATGTCCGTATGGGACTTGGCGATTTGAAAAGTCGACGCCTGTATCAGAATGTCGTCTGGGTAAGGGGCCACCGCTATGCCCCGTGGCCTTAGAACTGCTAGTAGGGACCCTAGAACCTTCGTAAAGATTCTTGGTGCCGTGGCTAACCCGAAGGGAAGAGCCACAAACTGGTAATGCCTGTCTAGGAAGGCAAACCTGAGAAACCGATGATGATCTCTGTGTATCGGAATGTGGAGATAAGCATCCTTTAAGTCCACGGTATTCATATATTGACCCTCCTGGATCAAAGGTAGGATGGTTCAAATAGTCTCCATCTTGAAGGATGGGACCCTGAGAAATTTGTTTAGGATCTTGAGATCCAAGATTGGTCTGAAAGTTCCCTCTTTTTTGGGAACTATAAACAGATTTGAATAGAATCCTTGCCCCTGTTCCTCCCTTGGAACTGGGTGGATCACTCCCATGACCAGAAGGTCTTGAACACAATGTAAGAATGCCTCTCTCTTTATCTGGTTTGCAGATAATTGTGAGAGATGAAATCTCCCTTTCGGGGATGAGGTTTTGAAATCCAGAAGATATCCCTGGGAAACAATCTCCAGACCCCACGGATCCTGGACGTCTCTTGCCCAAGCCTGGGAAAAGAGAGAAAGTCTGCCCCCAACTAGATCAAGTCCCAGATCGGGGGCTACTCCTTCATGCTGTCTTAGAGGCAGCAGCAGGTTTTTTGGCCTGCTTTCCCTTGCTCCAAGCCTGGTTAGGTCTCCAGACTGGCTTGGACTGGGCAAAATTTCCTTCTTGTTTTGCAGTAGAGGAAGTTGAAGCTGCGCCACTCTTGAAGTTCCGAAAGGAACGAAAATTAGTCTGTTTGGTCCTTAATTTGCTGGACCTATCCTAGGGAAGGGCGTGGCCTTTCCCTCCAGTAATATCAGAAATGATCTCCTTCAGTCCAGGCCCGAATAGGGTCTGCCCTTTGAAGGGGATGTTGAGAAGCTTAGAATTTGAAGTAACGTCAGCTGACCAGGATTTAAGCCATAGCGCCCTACACGCCTGAATGGCAAAACCTGAATTCTTAGCCGTTAGCTTAGTTAAATGAAAAACGGCGTCAGAAATAAATGAATTGGCTAACTTAAGAGCTTTAAGCCTATCTAGGATATCATCCAATGGGGTCTCCACCTGAAGAGCCTCTTCAAGAGACTCGAACCAGAAAGCCGCAGCAGCAGTGACTGGGGCAATGCATGCAAGAGGCTGGAGAATAAAACCTTGTTGTATAAAGATTTTCTTAAGGAAACCCTCTAATTTTTAATCCATTGGATCTAGGAAAGCACAACTGTCCTCGATGGGGATAGTTGTACGCTTAGCTAGGGTAGATACTGCTCTCTCCACCTTAGGGACCGTCTGCCACGAGTCCCGTGTAGCGGCATCAATGGGAAACATCTTTTTAAACGCAGGAGGGGGAGAGAACGGTACACCTGGTCTATCCCATTCCTTAGTAATAATTTCTGAAAACCTCTTAGGGATTGGAAAAACATCAGTGTAAACAGGCACTGCAAAGTATTTGTCCATTTTACACAATTTCTCTGGGACTACAATGGTGTCACAGTCATCCAGAGTTGCTAAAACCTCCTTGAGCAACAAGCAGAGGTGTTCAAGCTTAAATTTAAATGCTGTCATTTCAGAGTCATACTGGAGTAACGCCTTCCCTGAATCAGAAATGTCACCCACAGATAGAAGCTCTCCTGCTTCGGCTTCTGTACATTGTGAGGGTATATCGGACATAGCTACTAAAGCGTCAGAAAGCTCTGTATTTGTTCTAGCCCCAGAGCTGTCTCGCCTTCCTTGTAACCCTGGCAGTTTGGACAATACCTCTGTGAGGGTATGATTCATAACTGCCGCCATGTCTTATAAGGTAAACGCATTGGACGCGCCAGATGTACTTGGCGTCACTTGCGCGGGAGATATAAGTTCTGACACATTGGGAGAGCTAGGTGGTTTAACCTCCCTTTTGTCAGTCTGAGAAACCTCTGGTGATAAATCCTTAGAACCCATAATATGGTCTTTATAACTTATAGAAAGGTCAGTGCATTTGGCACACATTCTAAGAGGGGGTTCCACAATGGCTTATAAACATAATGAACAAGGAGTTTCCTCTATGTCAGACATGTTTCACAGACTAGTAATGAGACCAGCAAGCTTGGAAAACACTTTAGTAAATGTGAAAAAGCAATTAAATAAAAACGGTACTGTGCCTTTAAGAGAAAAAAAAACTACCTCATAAACTGCAAAACAGTGATAAAAAGTAGTAAACTCTACGAAATTTTTACAGTGTGTATAAGAGACTAAAGCAGCATTGCACCCACTTGCAAATGGATGATTAACCCCATAGGCCCCAAAACAGATTAGAAAAACGGAAAAACCGTTAAAAAACAGTCAAACACTGTCCTTAAACACGTTTAAACACATTTTTGCAGGGAAAACACCCTCTATAGTGGTCCTAGATGCCAGAGGACTCCTTTAGGGAAGCTGTATGTCTCAGTCTGAATATCAACTGCGCATAAAGTGCGCGAAAATAGGCCCCTCCCACCATGCACTGAATGTCAGAGGGCCCTTTTTACGAGTGATCTAATAAGCCATGTGGAAAACTAGGCCCCAAAATAAAGATTTATCACGCTCAGAGAAAAAAACGTTTTTACTATAAACACACTCTCTGGGATCAAGAGGAGCAGCCTGACTCACCATACCCATTAGGAGGATATCTATATCCTTTTAATTTACCACCAGCTTATGGACACTAAACAGGACTAATACGGTAGATTTGATCTACTATATTTAAAGTGTATTACCTTGTTTTATATTGTTTTCTTTTTTAAACATCAGCGCTCTTTTATATCCCTTTATTGGGATATGTTCATTTTTACTATAAACATGCAAACGTTTTTACACTAAGTAATATGAGTATTAACATGAATATTACCCTTTTTTGCAAGCATGATCTCAGTTGCTGTTAAATCACTTTATCAGGCTTACCTCAATTATACCAGGCACTGTCAGCATTTTCTAGACCTTATCATCTCTCTAGAAAAAAATATACTGAACATACCTCAAAGCAGGCAATCTGCAGACCGTGCCCCCAACTGAAGTTTTCTTTCCATACTCTTCAGTTATGTGTGAGAACAGCAATGGACCTTAGTTACAAACCGCTAAGATCATCAAACCTCCAGGCAGTCTTCTTCCAATTTCTGCCTGAGAGTAAAAACAGTACAACGCCGGTACCGTTTAAAAATAACAAACTTTTGATTGAAGGTAAAAACTACACTAAGTCACCACATCTCTCTTTATACTTCCTTTCTTGTCAAGAGCTGCTAGAGAATGACTTGGGGTGGCAGTTAGGGGAGGAGTTATATAGACAGCTCTGCTGTGGGTGTCCTCTTGCAGCTTCCTGTTGGGAAGGAGAATATCCCACAAGTAATAGATGAACCCGTGGACTGGAAACACCTTTACAAGAGAAAAGAATAATAAATCATACCCCATATACATCCCTCTGACAACCACTGTACTCTGAAGGGAAACCTAGGTCTTAATATAGACAGAAAACCCCCGTCTCTGAAGAATCAAATGCACATCTTAATTCTTCAACCACCTTCAGCGGAGACAAAGTAAAGGCTGAGGAATGTGTGAGGGGTTTCATAGAGCTCTACGGGTTTGGGTCTCTGACTCCTCCTAGTGGTAGAGAATAGTAATTCCCATAAATAATGCATCGTGGACCTGTATGCACAGGAAAACCTGAAAAAGTTTAAAGAGTGCCAAATAAATATAAATATGACCAGTGCACAGACTCTCTAAATGGAATCCCCAACAACCAAATAAGTGTGGGAAACCTGGAATGGTGCCACCTGTTGTACACAATTATTTCTTTCAGTGCCTCTTAGTGAAGCTATTTTGGGCCCAAATCCAGTTCTGGCTCCGGGGTGCACTGGGGATCACCATCACATTACGGCTGGAACAGATCTGCCTTTTCTGCTGGGATGAACAACCTAGAAGGTATCATACCTTGCTAACACTATTCATGCTCTTGGCCCGGAAATGCATACTTTGTTTATGGACTAATAGGAAAGCCCCCTTTATCACTCAGTTCAAACGTAAACTCTATAGACACCTATTTATTGAACAGTTTGATGTCAAACTTTATGTAGCACACAGATTACGATCTTTTCTGACCAAATGGGAACCATTTTTACGCGCACAACACCTAGTGATTCAGAGACAGATACTCGGACCCTTTGCACAAACATAACTACTTCTATCTGCGTCTAGAGATGGAAATAGGAACATTGAGGATACCTGTGAGATTTTTTATTACTCAGATAGTGTAGCCAGCTGCAGAGAGGAATAGATTTAACAAACAAAAAGAAAAAAAAAAATAAAGGAGGGAGGAGGAGGAGGGAGGGAAGAGGAAGAAAGGAAAAGCCTCACCTAAAGGATATGGGGTGGGGGGCGGGGATGGGGGAAAGAGAGTGAGATAGATATATACTTCTCTTTGGCTTTTTTTTTTCTTCTCTCAGATCTTGGAGACACGTAAGGAGTCTTACAAAGATACTCCCATGTTGCTCATGGTTAGAATATGATAAGTTGATAGTTAAGTTTGATTAAAATAAAATGGAGAGAGAAAGGAATGCATCGGATAGAATAGAGAAAAAAAATGTAAATGCAAGTAACCAGTACACAAGGAGCATATATCATGCATTGCTATCTTTTGCTCAAAGGAGCACATAATTGACAGAAAAGAATGTCTAGATATTAAGTAATTAATATGCATACTATGACTCCTGTACTTGGTTGTGAATATTGTCTTTCAATAAGCACTGTAACTACTGATGATTCAAGTGTATTGTTGAATTTTGTACCCTTTCCTGATCTCTCTTAATATGACCAGTGCTGAAACATAGCAGAGGAACTGGAATAGGAGCATATTTACAACTCAATAGGCAGAGGTACAGGACAATAATCTGTGACAACCCATAGCAAGGCTTGTAACTAAATTCCCACTGGTGAAATAATTGTCACTTCCAATACTCCAAATACATTCCTCCAACAAGCAACTTGTACTCTGAGGGGAAATGGGCCACAGCTCAATCTGAGAAATGCACATCTTCATTCTTTGACCACCTCCAGCGGAGGCAAAGACAAGACTGAGATACTTGTGATGAGGCAGGGGTTTTATAGAGTTCTTGGGGTTTGGGAATCTTTGCCTCCTCCTAGTGGTAGGTAAGAGTAATTGCTAGGAGTAATGGATCATGGACTTTCACCACCTGTATGAAAGGAAGGTGTTTTGAATGCCATCTATTTTGATGCTGATAACAAAAGCAGCAATAAGGACTGCCACAACAGCCTTTTGGTGTTAAAGTGTAATAATTGAATGCTCTAATTCATACAATTTCTTTTTGCTAGCTTTATGTATTTAACATTTCTGCATGAGTAAAACACAAAGTCATGGACCAGACAAGTTCCTGTTCATAAGAAAGACAAGACCAGTAGTTAGCAGTTTTGCGCATGTAGAATTGCTCAGATAAATTGGGTTTTCAAATCAACAGTCTACATTTATTAATCTTTTTATAATCTAGTAACTGCACTCATTCCTAATAGACTGGCATCTGGATTCAGACAGACATGTATGCAGTTAAAATCTAAAGATGTGACAGGCTTTTATGCAAGGGGAAAGGGTTCTTTAGTTCAGATTTACAATACTCAGACAGGCAGGGTTTCAGTAGTTAAAAATGTACACTATTTAATAACTATAACTAGCAGTGTCCTTGTTGGTTGATTAATTTGTAATCCTATATTATAAAAGACAAGAGTTTGTCTGAAGCCGTCATGCGCAGTTCAGACAAACTCTTGCCGCTGATCGCACGCGCACCCTTGGCCAGCTGTTGATCGCACGCGCAACCCACTTAGCATGTTTGTTAGCACTTTGACCCCCCTTGCTGCACACTCACAAAACTGATTTGAGCCAACGCGCACGCGCACGCGAACCCTAGCCGCCTATCACACCCTCGCACTAGCCGTTGACAACCCACTTAGCCTACTAGCCTATCACACAATGCGCACGCGCACGCGAACCCACGCGCACGCAACTAGCCTAGCCGCCTATCACACCCTCGCAGTAGCCGTTGACAACCCACTTAGCAAATAGCCGTTGAAAGCAGCTGATCAGAGACAGGGGAGAGGGAGAGAGGGGAGAGGGGGAGAGGGTGAGAGAGAGACAGGGGAGAGGGAGACAGGGGAGAGGGAGACAGGGGAGAGGGAGACAGGGGAGAGAGAGAGAGAGAGAGAGAGAGGGAGACAGGGGAGAGGGAGACAGGGGAGAGGGAGACAGGGGAGAGGGAGACAGGGGAGAGGGAGAGAGGGGAGAGGGAGAGAGGGGAGAGGGAGAGAGGGGAGAGGGAGAGAGGGGAGAGGGAGAGAGGGGAGAGGGAGAGAGGGGAGAGGGAGAGAGGGGAGAGGGAGAGAGGGGAGAGGGAGAGAGGGGAGAGGGAGAGAGGGGAGAGGGAGAGAGGGGAGAGGGAGAGAGGGGAGAGGGAGAGGGAGAGAGGGGAGAGGGAGAGGGGAGAGAGGGACAGGGGAGAGGGAGAGAGAGACAGGGGAGAGGGAGAGAGAGACAGGGGAGAGGGAGAGAGAGACAGGGGAGAGGGAGACAGGGGAGAGGGAGACAGGGGAGAGGGAGACAGGGGAGAGGGAGACAGGGGAGAGGGAGACAGGGGAGAGGGAGACAGGGGAGAGGGAGACAGGGGAGAGGGAGACAGGGGAGAGGGAGACAGGGGAGAGGGAGACAGGGGAGAGGGAGACAGGGGAGAGGGAGACAGGGGAGAGGGAGACAGGGGAGAGGGAGACAGGGGAGAGGGAGACAGGGGAGAGGGAGACAGGGGAGAGGGAGACAGGGGAGAGGGAGACAGGGGAGAGGGAGACAGGGGAGAGGGTGAGAGAGACAGGGGAGAGGGAGACAGGGGAGAGGGTGAGAGAGACAGGGGAGAGGGAGACAGGGGAGAGGGTGAGAGAGACAGGGGAGAGGGAGACAGGGGAGAGGGTGAGAGAGACAGGGGAGAGGGAGACAGGGGAGAGGGTGAGAGAGACAGGGGGGGAGAGAGGGAGACAGGGGAGAGGGTGAGAGAGACAGGGGGGGAGAGAGAGAGACAGGGGGGGAGAGAGAGACAGGGGGGGAGAGAGAGAGAGGGGAGAGAGAGAGAGGGGAGAGAGAGAGAGAGACAGGGGGGAGGAGAGAGAGGCAGGGGAGTGAGAGAGAGACAGGGGAGTGAGAGTGAGACAGGGGAGTGAGAGTGAGACAGGGGAGTGAGAGTGAGAGAGACAGGGGGGATAGAGTGAGAGAGACAGGGGGGAGAGAGTGAGAGAGACAGGGGGGAGAGAGTGAGAGAGACAGGGGGGAGAGAGTGAGAGAGACAGGGGGGAGAGAGTGAGAGAGACAGGGGGGAGAGAGTGAGAGAGACAGGGGGGAAGAGAGTGAGAGAGACAGGGGGGAGAGAGTGAGAGAGACAGGGGGGAGAAAGAGGGGAGAGAGAGAGATAGGGCACAGAGAGAGAGAGAATATAAAAATAAAAATAAACCACACGGCCCGTGTGAACGGGCTTTAGGACTAGTTGGCAAATAAATGTGTAAGCTTCACTTTTTATTGAAGCTTAAGCTTCTGTTCAGTTACTCCTCTGTTACCCTAAAGACTTTCCCCAGAGGAAATAAAGGGTTTAGGAATAGCCGTTAATGAATGAAAAATGTGGCCAATTAAACGACCCCAAAGGTACATCTTGGAAAAAACCCATAATTTATAAAAGAACTTACCTGATAAATTTATTTCATTGTGGTGATAGTCCACGAGCTTGTTAGTGATGGAATATACATTCCTACCAGGAGGGGGCAAAGTTTCCCAAACCTCAAATGCCTAAAAATACACCTACCACCTCACTCATACCTCGGTTTACCGTATAGCCAAGTTAGTGTATAAGGAGTAAAAAAATAAAAAAGAAGAACAGAATAAAGTAATGTGCTTTATACAAAAATCATAACCCTGAAAAAAAATAGGTGGGTCTCGTTGACTCTCGCTACTATGAAAGAAATTTATCAGTTAAGTTCTTACATAAATTATGTTTTCTTTAATATAGGTGGCGAGAGTCCATGAGCTTGATACTGATGGGATATAATACCCAAGATGTGAAAGTCCATGAGTAACAATAAAGGGAATGATAAAAAAACAGCTATTTCCGCTGAGAAATTAAATCCAAAAAAAATATTGTTTTCTTAAAAATACTTAAATAATAGGCACAAGAATCAAACAGACAGCTGCCTAAAGAACCTTTCTACCAAAAGCTGCTTTCCGAAGAGACAAAAGCATCAAAATGGTAACATTTAGTAAAGGTATGCAAAGAAAACCAAGTTGCTACTTTGCAGATTTGATCAATTGAAGCTTCATTGTTGAAAGCCCAAGATTTGGCAACTAATCTTCTAGAATAATCTGTAATTCTCTGAGGCGGAGACTGGCCTGCCTCCAAATAAGCTTTGTGAATCAGAAGTTTCAACCAAGATGCCAAAGAAATGGCAGAGGCTTTCTGACCTTTTCTAGAACCAGAAAAAATAACAAAAAGACTAGAAGTCTTTCTGAAAACCGTAGTAGCATCAACATAATATTTCAAAGCTCTTCCCACATCCAAAGATCTTTCAAGAGTATTCTTAGGATTAGGATACGGAAGGAACAATAATTTCCCTATTAATGTTGTTAGAATTCACAACTTTAGGCAAAAATGTAAACAAAGTCTGCAAAGCAGCTTTATCTTGATGTTAAATCGGATAAGGAGACTCACAAGAGAGGAGACAATTCAGAAACTCTTCTAGCAAAGAGAAATAACACTTTCCAAGAAAGTAGTTTAATGTCTAAAGAATGCATAGGCTCAAAAAGGAGGAGCCTGCAAATTCTTAAATACCAAATTTGAACTCCAAGGAGCAGAAATAGATTTAATAACAGGTTTGATACGAGTCAAAGTCTGGACTAAACAGTGCATTTCAGAAGATTAGCAATCCTTCTGTGAAATAAAATAGAAAGAGCAGAGATTTGTCCTTTCACAGTATTGGGAGACAAACCTTTATCCAAACCATCCTGAAGAAACTGAAGAAGCCAAGGAATTCTAAAAAAATGCCAGGAAAAATCATGAGTGGAACATCATGAAATATAGGTTTTCCATACCTTATGATATATTTTCCTTGAAACAGGCTTACGAGCCTGTATCATATAGTGTTAATCACTGAGTCAGAGAAACCTCCTTGACTAAGGAATAAGATATCTATTTCCATGTCTCCAAATTTAGAGCTTTGAGATCCGGATGGAAAAACAGACCTTGAGAGAGAAGGTCTGGTCTTAGAGGAAGTGACCAAGGATGGCAACTGGACGAATGTCCATGAGCTATATTAAAGACAAAGTCCACATACCAGAACCTGTAAGGCCATGCTGGTGCTAGCATAAACACATATGATTGTTCAATTATGATTTTTGAGATCACTCTTGAAAGAAGAACCATAGGTGGAAAAATTTAAGCAGGATGGTAAAACCAGGGATCTGCAAGAGCATCCATCATTTCCGCCTGAGGATCCCTGGACCTGGAGAGGTATTTGAGTTTATTGTTTAGACGAGAAGCCATCCGATCTATGTCAGAAAGACCCCACATCTGCACAATCCGATAGAAAACATTTGGATGTTAAGACAAACCCCTGGATGTAGAGATTGACGGCTGAGATAATCCGCTTCCCAATTGTCTACACCTGGGATATGAATCACAGTGATTAGACAAGAGCCGAAGAAAGTATTAGAGATACTTCCTTCATTGTTAGGGGACTGCGAGTCCCCCCTTGATGACTGACATATGTCACTGTTGTGACATTGTCTGTTTGAAAACAAATAACATAATTTATGTAAGAACTTACCTGATAAATTTATTTCTTTCATATTGGCAAGAGTCCATGAGCTAGTGACGTATGGGATATATATTCCTACCAGGAGGGGCAAAGTTTCCCAAACCTCAAAATGCCTATAAATAAACCCCTCACCACACCCACAATTCAGTTTAACCAATAGCCAAGAAGTGGGGAGATAAGAAAGGAGTGAAAGCATCAAACAAGGAATTGGAATAATTGTGCTTTATACAAAAAAATCATAACCACCACAAAAAAGGGTGGGCCTCATGGACTCTTGCTAATATGAAAGAAATGAATTTATCAGGTAAGTTCTTACATAAATTATGTTTTCTTTCATGTAATTGGCAAGAGTCCATGAGCTAGTGACGTATGGGATAGCAGATACCCAAGATGTGGAACTTCCACGCAAGAGTCACTAGAGAGGGAGTGATAAAATAAAAACAGCCAATTCCGCTGAAAAAACAATCCACAACCCAAATCAAAAAGTTTTAATCTTTATAATGAAAAAAAAATGAAATTATAAGCAGAAAAATCAAACTGAAACAGCTGCCTGAAGTACTTTTCTACCAAAAACTGCTTCTGAAGAAGAAAAAACATCAAAATGGTAGAATTTAGTAAAAGTATGCAAAGAAGACCAAGTTGCTGCTTTGCAAATCTGACCAACAGAAGCTTCATTCTTAAAAGCCCAGGAAGTAGAAACAGACCTAGTAGAATGAGCCGTAATCCTTTAAGGTGGGGATTTACCCGACTCCACATAAGCATGATGAATCAAAAGCTTTAGCCAAGACGCCAAAGAAATAGCAGAAGCCTTCTGACCTTTCCTAGAACCAGAAAAGATAACAAATAGACTAGAGTTCTTTCTGAAATCTTTAGTAGCTTCAACATAATATTTCAAAGCTCTTACTACATACAAAGAATGTAAAGATCTCACAAGAAAGAGCAGATAACTCAGAAACTCTAGCAGAAGAGATGGCCAAAAGGAACAAAACTTTCCAAGAAAGTAATTTAATGTCCAGAGAATGCATAGGCTCAAACGGAGGAGCCTGTAAAGCCCTCAAAACCAAATTAAGACTCCAAGGAGGAGAGGATGTAACATCTGGCGACTGAGATAATCCGCTTCCTAATTGTCTATACCTTGGATGTGAACCGCAGAGATTAGACAGGATCTGGATACTGCCCATACAAGTATCCGAGATACTTCTTTCATAGCCTGAGGACTGTGAGTCCCACCTTGATGATTGACATACGCCACGGTTGTGACATTGTCTGTCTGAAAACAAATAAACGATTCTCTCTTCAGAAGAGGCCAGAACTGAAGAGCTCTGAAAATCGCACAGAGTTCCAAAAACATAATTTATGTAAGAACTTACCTGATAAATTAATTTCTTTCATATTAGCAAGAGTCCATAAGCTAGTGACGTATGGGATATACATTCCTACCAGGAGGGGCAAAGTTTCCCAAACCTCAAAATGCCTATAAATACACCCCTCACCACACCCACAATTCAGTTTAACGAATAGCCAAGAAGTGGGGTGATAAGAAAGGAGCGAAATCATCAAATAAGGAATTGGAATAATTGTGCTTTATACAAAAAAAATCATAACCACCACAAAAAGGGGTGGGCCTCATGGACTCTTGCTAATATGAAAGAAATGAATTTATCAGGTAAGTTCTTACATAAATTATGTTTTCTTTCATGTAATTAGCAAGAGTCCATGAGCTAGTGACGTACGGGATAATAAATACCCTAGATGTGGAACTTCCACGCAAGAGTCACTAGAGAGGGAGGGATAAAATAAAGACAGCCAATTCCGCTGATAAATAATCCACAACCCAAAACAAAAGTTTTAATCTTAATAATGAAAAAAACTGAAATTATAAGCAGAAGAATCAAACTGAAACTGCTGCCTGAAGTACTTTTCTACCAAAAACTGCTTCAGAAGAGGAAAACACATCAAAATGGTAGAATTTAGTAAAAGTATGCAAAGAAGACCAAGTTGCTGCTTTGCAAATCTGATCAACAGAAGCTTCATTCCTAAACGCCCAGGAAGTAGAAACTGAACTAGTAGAATGAGCTGTAATCCTTTGAGGCGGAGTTTTACCCGACTCAACATAAGCATGATGAATCAAAGACTTCAACCAAGACGCCAAAGAAATGGCGGAGGCCTTCTGACCTTTCCTGGAACCAGAAAAGATAACAAATAGACTAGAGGTCTTTCTAAAATCTTTAGTAGCTTCAACATAATATTTTAAAGCTCTCACTACATCCAAAGAATGTAAAGATTTCTCCAGAGAATTCTTAGGATTAGGACACAACGAAGGGACAACAATTTCTCTACTAATGTTGTTAGAATTCACAACTTTAGGTAAAAATGTAAATGAAGTCCGCAAAACCGCCTTATCCTGATGAAAAATCAGAAAAGGAGACTCACAAGAAAGAGCAGATAACTCAGAAACTCTTCTAGCAGAAGAGATGGCCAAAAGGAACAAAACTTTCCAAGAAAACAGAATTTATGTTTACCTGATAAATTGCTTTCTCCAACGGTGTGTCCGGTCCACGGCGTCATCCTTACTTGTGGGATATTCTCTTCCCCAACAGGAAATGGCAAAGAGCCCAGCAAAGCTGGTCACATGATCCCTCCTAGGCTCCACCTACCCCAGTCATTCGACCGACGTTAAGGAGGAATATTTGCATAGGAGAAACCATATGATACCGTGGTGACTGTAGTTAAAGAAAATAAAATATCAGACCTGATTAAAAAACCAGGGCGGGCCGTGGACCGGACACACCGTTGGAGAAAGCAATTTATCAGGTAAACATAAATTCTGTTTTCTCCAACATAGGTGTGTCCGGTCCACGGCGTCATCCTTACTTGTGGGAACCAATACCAAAGCTTTAGGACACGGATGAAGGGAGGGAGCAAATCAGGTCACCTAAATGGAAGGCACCACGGCTTGCAAAACCTTTCTCCCAAAAATAGCCTCAGAAGAAGCAAAAGTATCAAACTTGTAAAATTTGGTAAAAGTGTGCAGTGAAGACCAAGTCGCTGCCCTACATATCTGATCAACAGAAGCCTCGTTCTTGAAGGCCCATGTGGAAGCCACAGCCCTAGTGGAATGAGCTGTGATTCTTTCAGGAGGCTGCCGTCCGGCAGTCTCGTAAGCCAATCTGATGATGCTTTTAATCCAAAAAGAGAGAGAGGTAGAAGTTGCTTTTTGACCTCTCCTTTTACCAGAATAAACAACAAACAAGGAAGATGTTTGTCTAAAATCCTTTGTAGCATCTAAATAGAATTTTAGAGCGCGAACAACATCCAAATTGTGCAACAAACGTTCCTTCTTCGAAACTGGTTTCGGACACAAAGAAGGCACGACTATCTCCTGGTTAATGTTTTTGTTAGAAACAACTTTTGGAAGAAAACCAGGTTTAGTACGTAAAACCACCTTATCTGCATGGAACACCAGATAAGGAGGAGAACACTGCAGAGCAGATAATTCTGAAACTCTTCTAGCAGAAGAAATTGCAACCAAAAACAAAACTTTCCAAGATAATAACTTAATATCAACGGAATGTAAGGGTTCAAACGGAACCCCCTGAAGAACTGAAAGAACTAAGTTGAGACTCCAAGGAGGAGTCAAAGGTTTGTAAACAGGCTTGATTCTAACCAGAGCCTGAACAAAGGCTTGAACATCTGGCACAGCTGCCAGCTTTTTGTGAAGTAACACAGACAAGGCAGAAATCTGTCCCTTCAAGGAACTTGCAGATAATCCTTTCTCCAATCCTTCTTGAAGAAAGGATAGAATCTTAGGAATTTTTACCTTGTCCCAAGGGAATCCTTTAGATTCACACCAACAGATATATTTTTTCCATATTTTGTGGTAAATTTTTCTAGTTACAGGCTTTCTGGCCTGAACAAGAGTATCAATAACAGAATCTGAGAACCCTCGTTTTGATAAGATCAAGCGTTCAATCTCCAAGCAGTCAGTTGGAGTGAGACCAGATTCGGATGTTCGAACAGACCTTGAACAAGAAGGTCTCGTCTCAAAGGTAGCTTCCATGGTGGAGCCGATGACATATTCACCAGATCTGCATACCAAGTCCTGCGTGGCCACGCAGGAGCTATCAAGATCACCGATGCCCTCTCCTGATTGATCCTGGCTACCAGCCTGGGGATGAGAGGAAACGGCGGGAATACATAAGCTAGTTTGAAGGTCCAAGGTGCTACTAGTGCATCTACTAGAGTCGCCTTGGGATCCCTGGATCTGGACCCGTAGCAAGGAACCTTGAAGTTCCCCACAGTTGAGTAATTTGGGCAAAGATTTCCGGATGGAGTTCCCACTCCCCCGGATGTAATGTCTGACGACTCAGAAAATCCGCTTCCCAATTTTCCACTCCTGGGATGTGGATTGCAGACAGGTGGCAGGAGTGAGTCTCCGCCCATTGAATGATTTTGGTCACTTCTTCCATCGCCAGGGAACTCCTTGTTCCCCCCTGATGGTTGATGTACGCAACAGTCGTCATGTTGTCTGATTGAAACCGTATGAACTTGGCCTTTGCTAGCTGAGGCCAAGCCTTGAGAGCATTGAATATCGCTCTCAGTTCCAGAATATTTATCGGTAGAAGAGATTCTTCCCGAGACCAAAGACCCTGAGCTTTCAGGGATCCCCAGACCGCGCCCCAGCCCATCAGACTGGCGTCGGTCGTGACAATGACCCACTCTGGTCTGCGGAAGGTCATCCCTTGTGACAGGTTGTCCAGGGACAGCCACCAACGGAGTGAGTCTCTGGTCCTCTGATTTACTTGTATCTTCGGAGACAAGTCTGTATAGTCCCCATTCCACTGACTGAGCATGCACAGTTGTAATGGTCTTAGATGAATGCGCGCAAAAGGAACTATTTCCATTGCCGCTACCATCAAACCTATTACTTCCATGCACTGCGCTATGGAAGGAAGAGGAACGGAATGAAGTGTTTGACAAGAGTTTAGAAGTTTTGTTTTTCTGGCCTCTGTCAGAAAAATCCTCATTTCTAAGGAGTCTATTATTGTTCCCAAGAAGGGAACCCTTGTCGACGGAGATAGAGAACTCTTTTCCACGTTCACTTTCCATCCGTGAGATCTGAGAAAGGCCAGGACTATGTCCGTGTGAGCCTTTGCTTGAGGAAGGGACGACGTTTGAATCAGAATGTCGTCCAAGTAAGGTACTACTGCAATGCCCCTTGGTCTTAGCACCGCTAGAAGGGACCCTAGTACCTTTGTGAAAATCCTTGGAGCAGTGGCTAATCCGAAAGGAAGCGCCACGAACTGGTAATGCTTGTCCAGGAATGCGAACCTTAGGAACCGATGATGTTCCTTGTGGATAGGAATATGTAGATACGCATCCTTTAAATCCACCGTGGTCATGAATTGACCTTCCTGGATGGAAGGAAGAATTGTTCGAATGGTTTCCATTTTGAACGATGGAACCTTGAGAAACTTGTTTAAGATCTTGAGATCTAAGATTGGTCTGAACGTTCCCTCTTTTTTGGGAACTATGAACAGATTGGAGTAGAACCCCATCCCTTGTTCTCCTAATGGAACAGGATGAACCACTCCCATTTTCAACAGGTCTTCTACACAATGTAAGAATGCCTGTCTCTTTATGTGGTCTGAAGACAATTGAGACCTGTGGAACCTCCCCCTTGGGGGAAGCCCCTTGAATTCCAGAAGATAACCTTGGGAGACTAATTCTAGTGCCCAAGGATCCAGAACATCTCTTGCCCAAGCCTGAGCGAAGAGAGAGAGTCTGCCCCCCACCAGATCCGGTCCCGGATCGGGGGCCAACATTTCATGCTGTCTTGGTAGCAGTGGCAGGTTTCTTGGCCTGCTTTCCCTTGTTCCAGCCTTGCATTGGTCTCCAGGCTGGCTTGGCTTGAGAAGTATTACCCTCTTGCTTAGAGGACGTAGCACTTGGGGCTGGTCCGTTTCTACGAAAGGGACGAAAATTAGGTTTATTTTTGGCCTTGAAAGACCTATCCTGAGGAAGGGCGTGGCCCTTACCCCCAGTGATATCAGAGATAATCTCTTTCAAGTCAGGGCCAAACAGCGTTTTCCCCTTGAAAGGAATGTTAAGGAGTTTGTTCTTGGAAGACGCATCCGCTGACCAAGATTTCAACCAAAGCGCTCTACGCGCCACAATAGCAAACCCAGAATTCTTCGCCGCTAACCTAGCCAATTGCAAAGTGGCGTCTAGGGTGAAAGAATTAGCCAATTTGAGAGCACGGATTCTGTCCATAATCTCCTCATAAGGAGGAGAATCACTATCGATCGCCTTTACTAGCTCATCGAACCAGAAACACGCGGCTGTAGTGACAGGGACAATGCATGAAATTGGTTGTAGAAGGTAACCTTGCTGAACAAACATCTTTTTAAGCAAACCTTCTAATTTTTTATCCATAGGATCTTTGAAAGCACAACTATCTTCTATGGGTATAGTGGTGCGTTTGTTTAAAGTAGAAACCGCTCCCTCGACCTTGGGGACAGTCTGCCATAAGTCCTTTCTAGGGTCGACCATAGGAAACAATTTTTTAAATATGGGGGGAGGGACGAAAGGAATACCGGGCCTTTCCCATTCTTTATTTACAATGTCCGCCACCCGCTTGGGTATAGGAAAAGCTTCTGGGAGCCCCGGGACCTCTAGGAACTTGTCCATCTTACATAGTTTCTCTGGGATGATCAAATTCTCACAATCATCCAGAGTGGATAATACCTCCTTAAGCAGAGCGCGGAGATGTTGCAACTTAAATTTAAATGTAATCACATCGGGTTCAGCTTGTTGAGAAATTTTCCCTGAATCTGAAATTTCTCCCTCAGACAAAACCTCCCTGGCCCCCTCAGACTGGTGTAGGGGCATTTCAGAACCATTATCATCAGCGTCCTCATGCTCTTCAGTATCTAAAACAGAGCAGTCGCGCTTACGCTGATAAGTGGGCATTTTGGCTAAAATGTTTTTGATAGAATTATCCATTACAGCCGTTAATTGTTGCATAGTAAGGAGTATTGGCGCGCTAGATGTACTAGGGGCCTCCTGAGTGGGCAAGACTCGTGTAGACGAAGGAGGGAATGATGCAGTACCATGCTTACTCCCCTCACTTGAGGAATCATCTTGGGCATCATTTTCAGTGTCACATAAATCACATTTATTTAAATGAGAAGGAACCTTGGCTTCCCCACATTCAGAACACAGTCTATCTGGTAGTTCAGACATGTTAAACAGGCATAAACTTGATAACAAAGTACAAAAAACGTTTTAAAATAAAACCGTTACTGTCACTTTAAATTTTAAACTGAACACACTTTATTACTGCAATTGCGAAAAAGTATGAAGGAATTGTTCAAAATTCACCAAAATTTCACCACAGTGTCTTAAAGCCTTAAAAGTATTGCACACCAAATTTGGAAGCTTTAACCCTTAAAATAACGGAACCGGAGCCGTTTTTAACTTTAACCCCTTTACAGTCCCTGGTATCTGCTTTGCTGAGACCCAACCAAGCCCAAAGGGGAATACGATACCAAATGACGCCTTCAGAAAGTCTTTTCTATGTATCAGAGCTCCTCACACATGCGACTGCATGTCATGCTTCTCAAAAACAAGTGCGCAATACCGGCGCGAAAATGAGGCTCTGCCTATGATTAGGGAAAGCCCCTAGAGAATAAGGTGTCTAAAACAGTGCCTGCCGATATTATTTAACAAAAATACCCAGATTAAATGATTCCTCAAGGCTAAATATGTGTAATATATGAATCGATTTAGCCCAGAAAATGTCTACAGTCTTAATAAGCCCTTGTGAAGCCCTTATTTACTGTCTGAATAAAAATGGCTTACCGGATCCCATAGGGAAAATGACAGCTTCCAGCATTACATCGTCTTGTTAGAATGTGTCATACCTCAAGCAGCAAAAGACTGCTCACTGTTCCCCCAACTGAAGTTAATTCCTCTCAACAGTCCTGTGTGGAACAGCCATGGATTTTAGTAACGGTTGCTAAAATCATTTTCCTCATACAAACAGAAATCTTCATCTCTTTTCTGTTTCAGAGTAAATAGTACATACCAGCACTATTTTAAAATAACAAACTCTTGATTGAATAATAAAAAAACTACAGTTAAACACTAAAAAACTCTAAGCCATCTCCGTGGAGATGTTGCCTGTACAACGGCAAAGAGAATGACTAGGGTAGGCGGAGCCTAGGAGGGATCATGTGACCAGCTTTGCTGGGCTCTTTGCCATTTCCTGTTGGGGAAGAGAATATCCCACAAGTAAGGATGACGCCGTGGACCGGACACACCTATGTTGGAGAAAGTAATTTAATTTCCAGAGAATGCATAGGCTCAAACGTAGGAGCCTGTAAAGCCCTCAAAACCAAATTAAGACTCCAAGGAGGAGAGGATGTAACATCTGGCGACTGAGATAATCCGCTTCCTAATTGTCTATACCTTGGATGTGAACCGCAGAGATTAGACAGGATCTGGATACTGCCCATACAAGTATCCGAGATACTTCTTTCATAGCCTGAGGACTGTGAGTCCCACCTTGATGATTGACATACGCCACGGTTGTGACATTGTCTGTCTGAAAACAAATAAACGATTCTCTCTTCAGAAGAGGCCAGAACTGAAGAGCTCTGAAAATCGCACAGAGTTCCAAAAACATAATTTATGTAAGAACTTACCTGATAAATTCATTTCTTTCATATTAGCAAGAGTCCATAAGCTAGTGACGTATGGGATATACATTCCTACCAGGAGGGGCAAAGTTTCCCAAACCTCAAAATGCCTATAAATACACCCCTCACCACACCCACAATTCAGTTTAATGAATAGCCAAGAAGTGGGGTGATAAGAAAGGAGCGAAATCATCAAATAAGGAATTGGAATAATTGTGCTTTATACAAAAAAATCATAACCACCACAAAAAGGGGTGGGCCTCATGGACTCTTGCTAATATGAAAGAAATGAATTTATCAGGTAAGTTCTTACATAAATTATGTTTTCTTTCATGTAATTAGCAAGAGTCCATGAGCTAGTGACGTATGGGATAATAAATACCCTAGATGTGGAACTTCCACGCAAGAGTCACTAGAGAGGGAGGGATAAAATAAAGACAGCCAATTCCGCTGATAAATAATTCACAACCCAAAACAAAAGTTTTAATCTTAATAATGAAAAAAACTGAAATTATAAGCAGAAGAATCAAACTGAAACAGCTGCCTGAAGTACTTTTCTACCAAAAACTGCTTCAGAAGAGGAAAACACATCAAAATGGTAGAATTTAGTACAAGTATGCAAAGAAGACCAAGTTGCTGCTTTGCAAATCTGATCAACAGAAGCTTCATTCCTAAACGCCCAGGAAGTAGAAACTGACCTAGTAGAATGAGCTGTAATCCTTTGAGGCGGAGTTTTACCCGACTCAACATAAGCATGATGAATCAAAGACTTCAACCAAGACGCCAAAGAAATGGCGGAGGCCTTCTGACCTTTCCTGGAACCAGAAAAGATAACAAATAGACTAGAGGTCTTTCTAAAATCTTTAGTAGCTTCAACATAATATTTTAAAGCTCTCACTACATCCAAAGAATGTAAAGATTTCTCCAGAGAATTCTTTGGATTAGGACATAATGAAGGAACAACAATTTCTCTACTAATGTTGTTAGAATTCACAACCTTAGGTAAAAATTTAAATGAAGTCCGCAACACTGC
The DNA here is from genome assembly GCF_027579735.1 of Bombina bombina. Taxonomy (NCBI): domain Eukaryota; kingdom Metazoa; phylum Chordata; class Amphibia; order Anura; family Bombinatoridae; genus Bombina; species Bombina bombina. The sequence continues at coordinate 6,373 of NW_026512484.1, read as the reverse complement.
CTTATCCTGATGAAAAATCAGAAAAGGAGATTCATAAGAAAGAGCAGATAACTCAGAAACTCTTCTAGCAGAAGAGATGGCCAAAAGGAACAGAACTTTCCAAGAAAGTAATTTAATATCCAGAGAATGCATAGGTTCAAACGGAGGAGCTTGTAAAGCCCTCAGAACCAAATTAAGCCTCCAAGGAGGAGAAATTGACTTAATGACAGGTTTTATACGAGCCAAAGCCTGTACAAAACAATGAATATCAGGAAGATTAGCAATCTTTCTATGAAAAAGAACAGAAAGAGCAGAAATTTGTCCTTTCAAGGAACTTGCAGACAAACCTTTATCCAAACCATCCTGAAGAAACTGTAAAATTCTAGGAATTCTAAAAGAATGCCAGGAAAATTTATGAGAAGAACACCAAGAAATGTAAGTCTTCCAGACTCGATAATAAATCTTCCTAGACACAGATTTACGAGCCTGTAACATAGTATTAATTACTGAGTCAGAGAAACCTCTATGACTAAGAATCAAGCGTTCAATCTCCATACCTTCAAATTTAATGATTTGAGATCCTGATGGAAAAAAGGTCTGGTCTTAACGGAAGAGTCCAAGGTTGGCAAGTAGCCATCCGAACAAGATCCGCATACCAAAACCTGTGAGGCCATGCTGGAGCCACCAGCAGTACAAACGAACGTTCCTTTAGAATTTTGGAAATCATTCTTGGAAGAAGAACTAGAGGCGGAAAGATATAGGCAGGATGATAATTCCAGGGAAGCGACAACGCGTCCACTGCCTCCGCCTGAGGATCCCTGGATCTGGACAGATACCTGGGAAGTTTGTTTAGATGAGAAGCCATCAGATCTATTTCTGGAAATCCCCAGATTTGAACAATCTGAAGAAATACCTCTGGGTGAAGAGACCATTCGCCCGGATGTAACGTCTGGCGACTGAAATAATCCGCTCCCCAATTATCTACACCTGGGATGTGAACCGCAGAGATTAGACAAGAGCTGGATTCCGCCCATACAAGTATCTGAGATACTTCTTTCATAGCCTGAGGACTGTGAGTCCCCCCTTGATGATTGACATATGCCACGGTTGTGACATTGTCCGTCTGAAAACAAATGAATGATTCTCTCTTCAGAAGAGGCCAGAACTGAAGAGCTCTGAAAATCGCACGGAGTTCCAAAATGTTGATTGGTAATCTCGCCTCCTGAGATTCCCAAACCCCCTGCGCTGTCACAGATCCCCATACAGCTCCCCAACCTGTTAGACTCGCATCTGTTGAGATCACAGTCCAGGTTGGAAGAACAAAAGAAGCCCCTTGGACTAAACGATGGTGATCTGTCCACCACATCAGAGAGTGTCGTACATTCGGATTTAAAGATATCAATTGTGATATCTTTGTATAATCCCTGCACCACTGGTTCAGCATACAAAGCTGAAGAGGTCGCATGTGAAAACGAGCAAAGGGGATCGCGTCCGATGCAGCAGTCATGAGACCTAGAATTTCCATGCATAAAGCTACCGAAGGGAATGATTGAGACTGAAGGTTTCGACAAGCTGAAACCAATTTCAGACGTCTCTTTTCTGTTAGAGACAAGGTCATGAACACTGAATCTATTTGGAAACCTAAAAAGGTTACTCTTGTCTGAGGAATCAATGAACTCTTTGGTAAATTGATCCTCCAACCATGTTTTTGAAGAAACGACACAATTCGATTCGTATGAGATTCTGCAGAATGTGAAGACTGAGCAAGTACCAAGATATCGTCCAAATAAGGAAATACCACAATACCCTGTTCTCTGATTACAGATAGAAGGGCACCGAGAACCTTTGAAAAAATCCTTTAAGCTATCGCTAGGCCAAACGGCAGGGCCACAAACTGGTAATGCTTGTCTAGAAAAGAGAATCTCAGAAACTGAAAATGATCTGGATGAATCGGAATATGAAGATATGCATCCTGTAAATCTATTGTAGACATATAATGCCCTTACTGAAAAAAAGGCAGAATAGTCCTTATAGTTACCATTTTGAATGTTGGTATCCTTACATAACGATTCAATATTTTTAGATCCAGAACTGGTCTGAAGGAATTCTCCTTCTTTGGTACAATGAATAGATTTGAGTAAAACCCCAGACCCTGTTCCAGAACTGGAACTGGCACAATTACTCCAGCCAATTCTAGATCTGAAACACATTTCAGAAATGCCTGAGCCTTCATTGGGTTTATTGGAATGCGAGAGAGAAAAAAATCTTCTCGCAGGCGGCCTTACCTTGAAACCTATTCTGTACCCTAGTGAAACAATGTTCTGAATCCAAAGACTGTGAATCGAATTGATCCAAATACCTTTGAAAAATCGTAACCTGCCCCCTACCAGCTGAGCTGGAATGAGGGCCGCACCTTCATGTCTTCCTGACTTGGGAGCTGGCTTTGGCTTTCTAAAAGGCTTGGATTTATTCCAGACTGGAGATGGCTTCCAAACAGAAACCGTTCCTTTAGGGGAAGGGTCAGGCTTCTGTTCCTTATTCTGACGAAAGGAACGAAAACGATTAGCAGCCCTATATTTACCTTTAGATTTTTTGTCCTGAGGCAAAAAAGTTCCTTTTCCCCCAGTAACAGTTGAAATAATAGAATCCAACTGAGAACCAAATAATTTATTACCTTGGAAAGAAAGAGAAAGCAAAGTTGACTTAGAAGACATATCTGCATTCCAAGTTTTAAGCCATAAAGCTCTTCTAGCTAAAATAGCTAAAGACATATACCTGACATCAACTCTAATGATATCAAAGATGGCATCAAAGACAAAGTTATTAGCATGTTGAAGAAGTTTAACAATGCTATGAGTATAATGATCTAACACTTGTTGCGCTAAAGCCTCCAACCAAAAAGTTGAAGCTGCTGCAACATCAGCCAAAGATATAGCAGGTCTAAGTAAATTACCTGAACATAAATAAGCTTTTCTTAAAAAAGATTCAATTTTCCTATCTAAAGGATCTTTAAACGAAGTGCTATCTGCCGTAGGAATAGTAGTACGTTTAGCAAGAGTAGAGATAGCCCCATCAACTTTAGTGATTTTGTCCCAAAACTCTAATCTATCAGATGGCACAGGGTACAATTTCTTAAACCTTTGAGAAGGAGTAAATGAAGTACCCAGATTATTCCATTCCCTAGAAATTACTTCAGAAATAGCATCAGGGACAGGAAAAACTTCTGGAATAACTATAGGAGGTTTAGAAACCGAATTTAAATGCTTAGTAGATTTAGTATCAAGAGGACTAGATTCCTCCATCTCCAATGCGATTAAAACTTCTTTAAGTAAAGAGCGAATAAATTCCATTTTAAATAAATATGAAGATTTATCAGTGTCAATATCCGAGACAGAATCCTCTGAACCAGAAAAATCCTCATCAGAAGACAAATCAGAATGATGACGGTCATTTAAAAATTCATCTGAAAAATGAGAAGTTTTAAAAGACCTTTTACGTTTACTGGAAGGAGGAATAACAGACATAGCCTTCCTAATAGAATTAGAAACAAAACTCTTTTATATTAACAGGAACATCCTGAGTATTAGATGTTCAACAAATTCACTTAACTTTGGTAGAACCAGCATCAGGCAGCGACTTTCCAGAAGTAGATTCTGATCCAGGGTCAATTTGAGACATCTTGCAATATGTAAAAGAAAAAACAACATATAAAGCAAAACTTATCAAATTCCTTAAATGACAGTTTCAGGAATGGGAAAAAAATGCCAACAAACAAGCCTCTAGCAACCAGAAGCAATGAAAAAAAGAACCTGAAATAATGTGAAAAAAAGGTGGAGACAAGAATGACGCCCACATTTTTTTAGCGCCAAAAAACAGAATTTATGCTTACCTGATAAATTACTTTCTCCGACGGTGTGTCCGGTCCACGGCGTCATCCTTACTTGTGGGATATTCTCTTCCCCAACAGGAAATGGCAAAGAGCCCAGCAAAGCTGGTCATATGATCCCTCCTAGGCTCCGCCTACCCCAGTCATTCGACCGACGTACAGGAGGAAATATGCATAGGAGAAACCATATGATACCGTGGTGACTGTAGTTAGAGAAAATAATTCATCAGACCTGATTAAAAAAACCAGGGCGGGCCGTGGACCGGACACACCGATGGAGAAAGTAATTTATCAGGTAAGCATAAATTCTGTTTTCTCCAACATAGGTTATGTCCGGTCCACGGCGTCATCCTTACTTGTGGGAACCAATACCAAAGCTTTAGGACACGGATGATGGGAGGGAGCAAATCAGGTCACCTAGATGGAAGGCACCACGGCTTGCAAAACCTTTCTCCCAAAAATAGCCTCGGAAGAAGCAAAAGTATCAAATTTGTAAAATTTTGTAAAAGTGTGCAGTGAAGACCAAGTCGCTGCCTTACATATCTGATCAACAGAAGCCTCGTTCTTGAAGGCCCATGTGGAAGCCACAGCCCTAGTGGAGTGAGCTGTGATTCTTTCAGGAGGCTGCCGTCCGGCAGTCTCATAAGCCAATCGGATGATGCTTTTAAGCCAAAAAGAGAGAGAGGTAGAAGTTGCTTTTTGACCTCTCCTTTTACCAGAATAAACAACAAACAAGGAAGATGTTTGTCTGAAATCCTTTGTAGCCTCTAAATAGAATTTTAGAGCACGAACTACATCCAAATTGTGCAACAAACGTTCCTTCTTTGAAACTGGATTCGGACACAAAGAAGGCACAACTATCTCCTGGTTAATATTTTTGTTAGAAACAACTTTCGGAAGAAAACCAGGTTTAGTACGCAAAACCACCTTATCTGCATGGAACACCAGATAAGGAGGAGAACACTGCAGAGCAGATAACTCTGAAACTCTTCTAGCAGAAGAAATTGCAACCAAAAACAAAACTTTCCAAGATAATAACTTAATATCTACGGAATGTAAGGGTTCAAACGGAACCCCTTGAAGAACTGAAAGAACTAAATTGAGACTCCAAGGAGGAGTCAAAGGTTTGTAAACAGGCTTGATTCTAACCAGAGCCTGAACAAAGGCTTGAACATCTGGCACAGCCGCCAGCTTTTTGTGAAGTAAAACAGATAAAGCAGAAATCTGTCCCTTCAAAGAACTTGCAGATAATCCTTTCTCCAAACCCTCTTGTAGAAAGGATAGAATTTTAGGAATTTTTACCCTGTTCCATGGGAATCCTTGCGATTCGCACTAACAGATATATTTCTTCCATACTTTATGGTAAATTTTTCTAGTTACAGGCTTTCTAGCCTGAATAAGAGTATCAATGACAGAATCTGAGAACCCACGCTTTGATAAAATCAAGCGTTCAATCTCCAAGCAGTCAGTTGGAGTGAGGCCAGATTCGGATGTTCGAACGGACCTTGAACAAGAAGGTCCCGTCTCAAAGGTAGCTTCCATGGTGGAGCTGATGACATATTCACCAGGTCTGCATACCAAGTTCTGCGTGGCCACGCAGGAGCTATCAGGATCACCGAAGCCCTCTCCTGATTGATCCTGGCTACCAGCCTGGGAATGAGAGGAAACGGTGGGAATACATAGGCTAGGTTGAAGGTCCAAGGTGCTACTAGTGCATCTACTAGAGTCGCCTTGGGATCCCTGGATCTGGACCCGTAGCAAGGAACCTTGAAGTTCTGACGAGACGCCATCAGATCCATGTCTGGAATGCCCCATAATTGAGTTATGTGGGCAAAGATTTCCGGATGGAGTTCCCACTCCCCCGGATGAAATGTCTGACAACACAGAAAATCCGCTTCCCAATTTTCCACTCCTGGGATGTGGATTGCAGACAAGTGGCAGGAGTGAATCTCCGCCCATTGAATTACTTTGGTCACTTCTTCCATCGCCAGGGAACTCCTTGTTCCCCCCTGATGGTTGATATATGCAACAGTCGTCATGTTGTCTGATTGAAACCTTATGAATTTGGCCTTTGCTAGTTGAGGCCAAGCCTTGAGAGCATTGAATATCGCTCTCAGTTCCAGAATGTTTATCGGGAGAAGAGATTCATCCCGAGACCATAGACCCTGAGCTTTCAGGGAGTTCCAGACCGCGCCCCAGCCCACCAGGCTGGCGTCGGTCGTGACAATGACCCACTCTGGTCTGCGGAAGCTCATCCCTTGAGACAGGTTGTCCAGGGTCAGCCACCAACGGAGTGAATCTCTGGTCCTCTGATCTACTTGGATCGTCGGGGACAAGTCTGTATAATCCCCATTCCACTGTCTGAGCATGCAGAGTTGTAATGGTCTTAGATGAATCCGCGCAAAAGGAACTATGTCCATTGCCGCAACCATCAAACCTATTACTTCCATGCACTGCGCTATGGAAGGAAGAAGAACAGAATGAAGTACTTGACAAGAGCTTAGAAGT